>NC_056749.1:781513322-781700822 GCF_019279795.1 Protopterus annectens
GGTGAAGCTACATATCATAGGTTGTCTATTATCACTGGTTCTGGATACAATAATACTCCACTGGGAGTCTGAAGGGGGAGTATCACAAGTTATGGACACAATAATACTCCACTGGGAGTCTGAAGGGGGAGTATCACAAGTTATGGACACAATAATACTCCACTGGGAGTCTGAAGGGGGAGTATCACAAGTTATGGACACAATAATACTCCACTGGGAGTCTGAAGGGGGAGTATCACAAGTTATGGACACAATAATACTCCACTGGGAGTGTGAAGCTGGAGTATCACAAGTTATGGACACAATAATACTCCACTGGGAGTCTGAAGGGGGAGTATCACAAGTTATGGACACAATAATACTCCACTGGGAGTCTGAAGGGGGAGTATCACAAGTTATGGACACAATAATACTCCACTGGGAGTCTGAAGGGGGAGTATCACAAGTTATGGACACAATAATACTCCACTGGGAGTCTGAAGGGGGAATATCACAAGTTATGGACACAATAATACTCCACTGGGAGTCTGAAGGGGGAGTATCACAAGTTATGGACACAATAATACTCCACTGGGAGTCTGAAGGGGGAGTATCACAAGTTATGGACACAATAATACTCCACTGGGAGTCTGAAGGGGGAGTATCACAAGTTATGGACACAATAATACTCCACTGGGAGTGTGAAGCTGGAGTATCACAAGTTATGGACACAATAATACTCCACTGGGAGTCTGAAGGGGGAGTATCACAAGTTATGGACACAATAATACTCCACTGGGAGTGTGAAGCTGGAGTATCACAAGTTATGGACACAATAATACTCCACTGGGAGTCTGAAGGGGGAGTATCACAAGTTATGGACACAATAATACTCCACTGGGAGTGTGAAGGGGGAGTATCACAAGTTATGGACACAATAATACTTCACTAAAAGTCTGAAGGGGGAGTATCACAAGTTATGGACACAATAATACTTCACTAAAAGTCTGAAGGGGGAGTATCACAAGTTATGGACACAATAATACTCCACTGGGAGTCTGAAGGGGGTTATCACAAGTTATGGATACGATAATACTCCACTGGGAGTCTGAAGGGGGAGGACTGAGTCCTCTTGGCATTCTGATTTGAAGCTTTATAGTTTTCCTCTTTGTTAAATCCCAATATTCTTAAAAAGTTTTTATTTGAAGGACTGGCTAGAAGCTTTCCTTTATATTGTTGAATTTCATATTTAAAACGCGTGCTTCCCTCAGTAAAGCCACCTATCAAAGATCTAATCTGAAGATATTGCCACTGATGTATTTCTTGGATCTCCAGACTGGTCACCTCAACATAGGACAACTGATCTCCAATGACTGAATTTGGGATATTCTCTAAGAAAATTATGTCTCTTTCTATCCACCCATTCAGGCCAGTATATAGTGCTGTTGTCAGCTAATTTTTGTTTCATCCCCATACCCTGACTTCTAGCCATCCTGTTAGACTCAAACACCCATTCAGGCCAGTATATAGTGCTGTTGTCAGTTAATTTTTGTTTCATCCCCATACCCTGACTTCTAGCCATCCTGAGTTAGACTCTAACACCCATTCAGGCCAGTATATAGTGCTGTTGTCAGTTAATTTTTGTTTCATCCCCATACCCTGACTTCTAGCCATCCTGAGTTAGACTCTAACACCCATTCAGGCCAGTATATAGTGCTGTTGTCAGTTAATTTTTGTTTCATTCCAATATCCTGACTTCTAGCCATCCTGAGTTAGACTCTAACACCCATTCAGGCCAGTATATAGTGCTGTTGTCAGTTAATTTTTGTTTCATCCCCATATCCTGACTTCTAGCCATCCTGAGTTAGACTCTAACACCCATTCAGGCCAGTATATAGTGCTGTTGTCAGTTAATTTTTGTTTCTTCCCCATATCCTGACTTCTAGCCATCCTGAGTTAGACTCTAACACCCATTCAGGCCAGTATATAGTGCTGTTGTCAGTTAATTTTTGTTTCATCCCCATATCCTGACTTCTAGCCATCCTGAGTTAGACTCTAACACCAATTCAGGCCAGTATATAGTGCTGTTGTCAGTTAATTTTTGTTTCATCCCCATATCCTGACTTCTAGCTATCCTGAATTAGACAGTAACACCCATTCCAGCCAGTATATAGTGCTGTTGTCAGTTACTTTTTGTTTCATCCCCATATCCTGACTTCTAGCCATCCTGAGTTAGACTCTAACACTCATTCAGGCCGGTATATAGTGCTGTTGTCAGTTAATTTTTGTTTCATCCCCATATCCTGACTTCTAGCCATCCTAAGTTAGACTCTAACACCCATTCAGGCCAGTATATAGTGCTGTTGTCAGTTAATTTTTGTTTCATCCCCATATCCTGACTTCTAGCCATCCTGTTAGACTCAAACACCCATTCAGGCCAGTATATAGTGCTGTTGTCAGTTAATTTTTGTTTCATCCCCATATCCTGACTTCTAGCCATCCTGAGTTAGACTCTAACATTCATTCAGGCCAGTATATAGAGCTGTTGTCAGTTAATTTTTGTTTCATCCCCATATACTGGCTTCTAGCCATCCTGATTTAGACTCTAACACCCATTCAGGCCAGTATATAGTGCTGTTGTCAGTTAATTTTGTTTCATCCCCATACCCTGACTTCTAGCCATCCTGAGTTAGACTCTAACACCCATTCAGGCCAGTATATAGTGCTGTTGTCAGTTAATTTTTGTTTCATCCCCATATCCTGACTTCTAGCCATCCTGAGTTAGACCCTAATATTGAGTTGAGCCACTTTCTTAACACCCAGCTTTCCAACCCACCTGAGTCTCATGCTTTGGATTCCTGTGAACTTAACCTTCTTTTGAAATCATAGTAAATGTTCCAGCCTTCTGCATCAGACCACATTGGTTAGTTCTCTTTAGGACCTCTTGTTCTATAATACTGCCGTCTAACTGCTGTAGCCATATAGCCGTCTATGTCTAGGTCACCTAGACATCCTCTTAACTTGGTTTAACATGGTCTTCAAACTAATTATTGGCCACTTTGACTCTTAGATGTAATTCATCCTTAATGCCTGGAATTTCCTGTCATATTTGGTAAGGGCAAAAGTGTCTAACTTTAGAAAAAGAAACAGCGAAGTAGGAACATTCCAACAATCACAATCCTACTCAAAAGGGGTAGCCTTAACTTCTCTTTTAACATCTGCAAGACTGGTTTAACATTTCAGTCCACTATTTCTTTATGCTTACTAGTCATAACTATCCTCAAATATTTGTCCTCATAAACCATTCAGACTGTAAACTGTGTGATTTTTTAACTGTTTCACATATTCTGTTCAATGGAAGTATAATGGGTTTATCTCTATTTAAATATAAACACGAGAGCTCCAAAAACTGTTGGATTTTTGTGTAACCTCATGCCACTTTTTAACTGGGCCCATTATCCATTTTGCAGAGTCATCTGCAAACCACATTGTACTGTACAGCCCCACCTTTGGGACCCAAATACCCCTATGCCCCAGCCTGTATTTAACAGCTCAGATAAGTGGCTCAACTGCTAACATGAAAAGGGATTGGTATGGAGGGCAGCCCTAGCTTTTACCTTCTGTAAGCTTTATCTTACCTGAAATTATACCATTAGAGAGAGTCCTGGCTGCTGGGGTCGTATACCAATAACTGACATTTTTGAATAAACAATTCTAGAAATTCCATAAGATATAATACTTTCCAAATATAGTCCCTCTTTATGGTATCAAATGCCTTATGGAAGCCAAGACAGACTAGACTACTGCCACAGCTTTATTTACTGTGCAGGCAAAGTGCTGAATGTTTAGCCAGGTTCTCACTAAATCTGGACCCCACCCCTCCTATTAATGAAACCTTGCTGAGACATAGAAACTAGCCTTGTAATTACTGGTTCTATTCTTTTAGCTAGGATTTTAGCATACATTTTAATTTCCATATTTATTAATGATATTGGTCTGTAATTATAAATATCTTGTTTGTTTTTCTATCCTTTATGAATAAAGACTACCTTTACTTGTTGTAGAGATTATGCAAATGTTTCACCTTCTAAGAACAGATTGTGCAACCAGTCCACCAATGTCTCAGAACAGAATTTATAAAACTCTGCAATCAGTTTGTCCAGTCCTGAAGCTTTACCCCTTTTCATGTTGCAAATTGCCTGCCTTATTTCCTCTTCTGAAATTCTCCTTTCTAACAAATTTACTTCCTCTTGAGGGACTCTCTAAAAGTCCACTCCATCTAATTATTTATGGAGATTATCCTCTCTGCACCTACTAGGATATAAACCTATCCCTTTCAAAGTGTCTGCCATTATACTATTAATCTGTACTCTGTTTCTTGTAACCTCCCCTGCTGTGGATATAAGGCATCAATTTTCAGGTCCTGTGATCTTTCTTTTACCTTCCTTGCAAGAAATTTTGGAGATTTAATATCTCTTGCTCATTCAAAAGGTGAATATCTCTCCCATTCCTCCTGTCTTCGCCATGCATTTAAATTTGTGACAGAGCTCATAATTTGTTTAATTTGATGCAATAACAATGTATCCTTACATTTTCCTTGTTTATATTACTCTTCCATAACTTCCATAACCTCTTAAGGAATTATTCACCTATATCAGCTCCTCCTCTCTTTTCCTCTTATTTGATTTGTATATTTTGTTCATCCATTTCCTTAAATTGACTTTGTAGAATTCCCAGTAGACATTGACACTGCACCATTTCTCCAGACTTTCCAAAGCACCTGTGTTTTCTTTTGGAAAAGTTGCATGTTCTACATTTCTCTCAGAATAAGAGGGTCCATTCTCCACCCCCAGATCTCCAGTAGCATATGACATGATCCATGGTAAGTCTAACTGCACTATGGTCTGATAGGCCTGCTGATTGATGATTTACATCCTTTAATTGACCTGTTAGACTGGAAGAAATATGCCAGCAACCCACCCTCCTAGTGCTATTTCCTTGGCTAGATAATTTATAATCTGATTGCTTTGGGTGTAAAGTCCACAAAATATCTATAAGATCCATATGAACCCATGCCCTTAACCATTTTTGCTCTGCGTTTCTGCAAGTGATTTATGTCTGCTGGTAATCTGTCTCTGTGGGGATCTCTTGTCACATTATAATCACCTCTGTGGGGATCACTTGTCACATTAAAATCACCTCCTACAATGAGATTTGTCTTTTTATCACTGTGCTTTTTAAGGGAGGATCAAAACTCCAGAAAGTGGATTGGCTGATCTTCCTGGTGTCTATAGACATTGCCCAGTAGTACAGTACTCTTGCCTGTAGCTATCTGGCAAATCACCCATCTTCCCATCCTCTTCTTCCAAGTTCTCATTTTAGTCCATCCAAGGGACTTTGAAATCAGAGTAACAACTCCTCACTTTGATGATGTAGCACAACTGCACACTACCCACCCCCTCCAGTTGACTGCCCACCACCCACTCCAGTTTTGAAGAAAGTGTGATAGCCCTTTCACTTTCAGCTTAATCTCTTGTAAAAAGATGACATCTGTCTTATGTGTTCTTAATTCTTTCCAGACAATTTTAGCTGTAATATCAGTTGAAACCCCTTTTATATTTCATGTGAGATAAGATATTTCTTGTACCTCATGTCCCTTTAAGCCATTTCCTCTTGGGCTAATCAATCCAACCTTATTCTTAACTTTATTGGCATCAGCCATTTTACCAGATTCCATATTTTCCCCAAAAAAGGACATTCTATTACAATGTCCTATAAGAATTATCCAAATTTGGTTGGAGCAAGGCTAGTCCTCAGTACTCCACCTCTCTTTTGCCCTAATAAGTGTTAGTCTCCCTGTTTAGGCATATTCTCTCATCTTGAAATTTACTTAAAGGGAATATTAACAGATTGGAAATAATCTACCTTCTTATTCATACTAGACACCACATACATCTTTACTAGGATTAGATATTTATATAGAGATACTACACTGTACAAATCCAGGAAAAAAGTATTTTTTGATGGAGACCATGTGTTTACTTTTCCCTGCATTTCTTCTCAAATTCCAGCTTCCAAAGCAAATAATTGTGTGAGTCCTTTGACTTTTCATTTTACTTGCAGGCAGGAGTGGGGATCCTTGGCTGCTCCCTGCTCCCATCCATATCTGCATATATCTGTAGGATGTCTTGAATGGTAATATCTGGAGTGGAAAAAGATGTGTCAGTCCATCCTCATAGTCATTCAGTTGTGTCACTGATGCATATCTATGAGGGGATTTAAACTATCTAGAAACACAGCTGTTTTTTTTTTTTTTTGCAGAGCTCTTGTAGCTACCAGTTTTTGGTCTAAAAAGGCTTTGATTGCCCTTTCCCTTCTTGCCATCCATGGATTTGACTGGTGACACTGGTATTGGCCTGTCTCTTCTTTTCTGGGCCCCCCACACTTTGATCCTTGGTTGAACTAGCATAAAACTGCAGACCTGGAATAGCTTTCATTGCTAGTAACTGTTCTACTTCTGGAGTGGTGAAGAAACATAAGCCATATCTCCCTGTAAAACATGTAGCACTGACAGATATTTTAGTTGCACTTTCAGGCCCATATCTCTAAGTTTCTTAATGTAAGGAGCAAAGGATTTTTTTCTGTGTGTGAGAGAGCATTGCTATAGTCTAGGGCTATGCTGACTTGACCGCCTGTTGGCTATAAGTTAGCCCCCATTTCTCTGACTATACAGAGTACCGCCTCTCTCTCATTATAATCTAAAACCTCATGTATGATTCTAATGGCTCTCTTCACCACCAGCTGTGTGCTGTATCCCAGTAGAAGCTGTAACTCTTTTTTTACAAACTCAGTTGGATTTTGCTTCTCCAACCATTCCAGGAGGCCAGTGATCGTTTCATTATTCTTCCATGCTCCGTTCTTTATGTCTTCTATTCTTGACTCAACTTTCTGTGACCATATTTGCATTTTCTGCAGAGTTTGTGAGTGAGCTGCCATGATCTGCAGTTGTTCCTCCAGCTCCTACTTTTCCCCTGGATTGCATCCTGCAGTTTAAGTAATATAGTACCATGGTGTGCAATTGCAGTTTTAATACTCCCCAGGTCACCACTGGTTGTCTTCATTAAACCAGCCACATTTTCCACCATCTCCCGTATAGCCTTGAGGTTGTCATACATACCTCATTCTATCTTGGTACTGCTACTGATCATGCTTACAAGATGAATTACCACCTCCAGGACTCCTGGATCTGCTCTAACCAGGTAGTTTTGCTTTGTTTATTCCCACTACAGACTAGTCGTGTTATTTAGCTGCTTAGCATGGGTGCAATGGTGTCATTTGCTGCCCGTTCGAGGAACAATAAAGAGTGAGGTGCCATACTTCACCTTAAAGCTTCCACAATGGCAAACAGAACTGTATTGATATTTGATCTCTGTCTAGTGCAAGTAAAGTGAAATTAATTGCCATTTATATAATATGTATTTATATTGTCATAAATGTCATGTTTTTCTAACTATCTCAATAACCAATAGTGCAGAAAGAACTGCTTAGCCTTATATGAAAGTTCTCATTTGGGTGAACAAAATGCTGTTGACAGTATGCTGAGATACTGCAAGTGTTAAACTATTATAAACATTGTTATGGGTCCCTACTCATGGCCAGATATCAAGGAGACTCAGTCCTCACCAAGATGGAGTCTCACAGTATTTTCATATGCAGCTCCCTGCACTGACCACAATTTTCCTTAAGAGTACACAGGGAGCACACTCCAGACTAGAGGCTGGACTCTCTTTCTCTCTCCAAATCCACACAAATCTCCACACTGACTACCTTGCAGGTCTGTGTCCCTTTTCCCAGTAGCTGACACACACACTTGGATATTTGAGTTTCACACACACACACACCCACACACACACACACACACACACACACACACACACACACACACACACACACACACACACACACACACACACACACACACACACACACACCTTGGAAAAGCTGGCACAGATTTACTAGCTGTGCCCCTTCTGCCCAGAATCAGAAGTAATCATGCTGCCATCAGTCAGCTGCCCTAAGGCTCTTATAAAGGGTACCAAATTATACTGTGTAAAATTAATACCAATACAAATGGTAGGGTATGGCCAAAGAAGCAAGGCTTTGAGGAGCGGCAACAGTGTCACTAAAACAAGAAGATGTACTCTCAAGATGTTAAAAGTATTCTCTAAAGTATAAACCACAATGAAAGGTAATAAAATATTTAAAGATAAATAATAAAACAAACCAAAAAAAACAGGAGAATACTGAATACAATAAACAACAGAGTTTCAGCCATACAGATATTAAAAATAATACAGCTGGATAGTTTCTCCACAGATGCAGAAAACAATACTAAACTTTTCTCACTAAATGTCCATGACTAACTAAAGAATTACTGCTCCCTGACTACTTACTAAAGCAAGGCAAGCTGATTTTTGTGAGTGTCTTACCACAGCAAAAGCCAGATGATGTCTCTGTCTCTGTCTGTGTGGATGTGTGAGATATATATCCTACCAGAAATCTTCCCTGTCAGACTCTAAAGTGCTGCTGTGAGGGTTCCAAAGGAACCAGATACTGGCTAGAGAATGATATTACCTCTGGTCACGTGACTTTGGTACAATACACACAAAGAACTTTGCTAGGATCTGTGGCAGCATCTGAAAGTATAACACAATTTCAAACTTTCCACCCTTCCAGGGTTCTCTGATAAACATACACATTTGATCAGTTACACAATACAACATAATATACATGCATGCATTCTTTCTGTCCAGTAGGACCTGCTGTTGATGCATTTTTAATACAAGTAACTTTACAAATATGTTTTTAACTCAAACATCTGTGCAAATCAGTGTGATAGTCAAATGACATAAAATTCTTTACAAAACTCCAGCTAGCTATGCCGGCATATGTACACATGTACTGCCCTACTCTCCCTGGCACAGATGGCACTGCCTCATAACATCACAAATGCAACACTGCGTTTACTATGAATTATAAAATCCAGTTTAAGACCTACAACCTAAAGAATACTACCACTATAAAAATAGTTTGTGGTAAAAAGTTTGCCATTTACTTTTTTAGAAACACCTATGGTTTCAGAGATATGAACATTTGGTTGATATGTGAGTGCATAATTTGATTCTATCAAAAAAACTTAGGCTGTTCCCATTTTGAGTTACAGTGCAAACTTCCAGACCCCCATTGTACAAAATGAGATATTCCTACAGCACCTCTTCATTTTCCTTACTGCCCCCCAATACGTGGCTGCCTTGGTCAACGTGGGGAGACAACTTGCTCATCCACTGTCTAATGCCAGCCTAATAGCACTCAGTTTCTTAAAGCAGTGTAAGAGCTATCTCATGCTCACAGAAAATAAACTCATGCTCAGCCAAGGGACGGTGTCTGTAAGAGGTGTAAATGTTATCACAGCTAATTGTATTAATGTTTACATTTATTCTATTACCAGTAGGTTTCTTCTTAATGTATTAACTGTTATGACTGTATTCTATATGTGATTAGTTTTATTTTTATTCTGCCTACATAGTATTAATAACTCCCTGTACCTAGATTGTCACTGTCAAATGTTGAATGTATATTTTGTTTTGGAGCTTTTCTCCCCAGGACTCCATTGAAAACGGGTTCTTTATGGCCCAATGGACTATCCTGGTAAACCAACTGCAATAAATAAATAAATAAATAAATAATTGCCATGATGAGCAAAACACTGTCATAAACTCACCCATACCTATGCAACATCCTCAGACCATCAACATAAAACTATAATATGCTGATGCCATCGAAAATAATCTTTACCAAAGCCTCCCAGAACTCTTAGGTCTAGGCATCAACCAAACCCTCAAAACTATTTCATGCATGCATCACCTCATCAATAAATCAAAACCAGCATACAGCACAGTCTAACACATGTACAGAAAGGTGTCACTCATCTGACATGCAGAAGTTTTAAGGCAGCAAGGCCAAGACTATAACAGTTGGCAACATCCTGGTCATAGGTGAGTCTATAATCAGATAAACAGATGCACCACTTACCAGGCTGAGCAAAGACAGTGTGATGGCTATAGCTGTCTTTCAAGTGCCAGGATCCACAATGTCACTAGAACTTCAAGTCCTTCCACCCTGGATACACACATGACCTGGTCAGTTTGCCCTGGATACACATATGACCTGGTCAGTTTGCACATGGGAGTGAATGGTTTGCGACACGCACCCTTCGATCAGATGAAAAGGGAAATGATGGAGCTCTCTGCATATGTATGAGAACCTGGTGAGAAATTAGCTTTGAGCAGTACCTGACCATTGCCATGAATGATACCACAATATAATCAAAAGATAATTGACTTTAACCATTAGCTTAGCTATTGGTGTCAGTCAAGGAGGATCCAATATATGTCAGCCTGTGAGGAGATGATTGACAGCTCTAACTACTTTGCTAGGGATGGCTTGTGCCTCTCTGTCCTCATAGCTACTTTATATTGGCCATGACTTGCTCTTTCCCCATAGTGCTATTAGACAAGGTCTCCCTCCTCAAATTGCCTAGTTAATCAGACAAAATGGAGATTACATAAAGATAGAGCTGTTCAATTCTCAAAGCCTTATTAGGAAATCACGCTTCTTACAGGCATTCCTAACTCTTAAAATATAGATACCTGTATACTGAAACATGGGTTCTGAAAAGTGACAGCACCCCTGCTGTGGAAGATGTCAGGGAAACATGATGTCTGAATAGTGAGAGTATGCCAACTGAGCAGGATTTGAGTGAATCATGGTTTCTGAATAGTGACAGCACAATACAGTACAGAATTTCAGTGAAACAAGGATTCTGAATAGTAATAGCATCCATGCAGTGCAGGATTTCAGAGCATACTACACTTTCAGGCCCTATGCCAAAAAGACAGAGCATGTCTGTCTTCCTAAGAAGTCAGTTTGCTTCCATACTCTTGAGTCAGGACAATGACTTTGAACTATTCCATTTCCTTCTTACAGTAAATAAAACTCTGTACCTCATCAAAGCAAACTACTGGACCCCCTCCATATCACCTGCAGCCCACAATGCATATATTAACAAACTGGCATCCCTCACTATTGAACAAAACACTATTCTCCTGGGTGAAGTCAACTAACTGTCCAATAACAGCAAAACCCTCACCACACAACTGGGTGGGGCAGACAAAATATTGGATGTGATTTTGACAGACATAGCCCCCCCCCCAATACCATATAATTGGTCAGATTTGGTCATTGTCCAGTGGTATTTACTATTATAGTAAAAACATATCTGTTATGAAACCCTTCTGTCTATAGAGACTAAGGCCAACCTCCTCCAGTTATCTGATGACTTGATGAAATGTGATCTCCGTCCTCATCTCATTGACAATATCACACATCACACATACTGCTACGATCTCTACGTTCATCTCAAAGCATGCATTGTGGTATCAGTCTCAATCAGGCACAAATAGAATGCCAAGTTCAGGTATAAAACCCAAAAGTGGAACCTTAGTATAAAGAAACTATATAATAAGATGAAGAAACACTTAGGGTGTATGAGCAAACTTAGCACCCAATCATCTAGAAGAGAACACAAAAACATCAAAAAAGATCTCAGAAGCAAAATCAAATGCTGCAAAAGTAAGTATGAACTGAAAATTGTCATCCACTCTAAGGACAACCAGAAAGCCTTCTTCAACTAAGTCAGAATTCTTAGAAATAATGCCTTGCATTGCAGTGAGCTAATACATAACAACAACATGTATTATTGAACCTGAGGATATAGCCAACATGTTGGCTGACAAACTTAGCTCATACTTTATGCTTCTATCACCCCAACTTTCCACAAAAAATTACCATGCCTATGTCACCCCCTCTTATCACTTCTGAGTAAGTCCTGAATGCTCTATACAAGGCCAAAAATGGTAGATTCATGTGTCCTAATAATATGTCAGATTGCCTCCTCATAAGTACCACATATGGTTTTGTAGCCTCATTACTAAGCCTCCAGTATATCACATCTGTCTCTCCACTGGATCATTACTAATGGAATGGAGAACCTCTGAATTCATTCCACTCTACAAGGGGGAACATATTACTGACCCTGGAAACTACAGACTTATAAGTCTGCATCAGCCTTATCTGTAAACCAATGGACGGCATCATTACAGATTGGAAACCATCATTATAGACCAGAATGCATCATTAAAGACCAGAAGGCATCATTACAGACCAGAATCCAATGGAAAGGCCTCACTGAGACCAACAACTGATGTCAGAACCATGGCCTTAAGCTCAATGTCAAAAATTGTGTCGTCATCCCCTTTGGGAAAAACTCAGTTCTCATGAATTACCACATCGATGGTAATCCACTGAACACAGAAGGCGTTATAAGAGATCTGGGAACACAGGTTGACAGCAACCTCTCTTTTGACCAAAACATTGCCACTGTGGTCAGAAAGTCCTTCTATGTGGCACATCTCATTACTAAGGGTTTTATATTCAGGAAGAAAGAGGTCATTGTCTCCCTCTACTCTTCCCTCATTAGGCCAATCATTGAGTACAATGCCCCATTTGGCATGTACCTCACTAGACACCTGCAACAACTGGAGAGGCCACAAAAGTACCTCACAAAGATGATCCTAGGCCTTAAACACTTGTCCTATATGGACAGACTCAAAAACCTCCAACTATTCTCTGTCTCATATCACCTACTTAGAGGCAATCTCTGCTTGACTTATAAAGCCATGTATGACCCAGCTCAGATAGAAATGCTACATCTAAAGAAATCCCAATCCCTCCACACGACATGCTCCAGAGACCTCAACCTCATTACCACAATCAACAGAACATGCTGGAGGGACAGGTTCATAACCCAGAGACTGACCATGTTATGGAATAGACTTCCCATACATGTCAAACAGAGCACCTCACTGGCCCTCTTCAAGAGAAATCTTGATGAGTGGATGGGAAATAGAAAATTCACCCCGGGGATCACTCCAGTGGCTCTACTTGACAGAGGCACTGGGAACTAATGCTGGGTGGCATGATACCAGAGTATTCCTATGGCTAAGCTTGTAAAGGCTCCAGGGCCATTAGCCTAGTACACACCTATGAATTTATGAACCTATGAATGCATCATTATAAACCATATTAACAAAGCTACAAGCAGTCTACATGCACTGATTTGTAAAGCAATGGAAGGCATCATTACAGACTGAAATGCATCATTACAGACCGGAAAGCATAATTACAGACCAGAATGCACCATTACAGACTGGAATGCATCATTACAGACTGGAACGCCTCATTACAGACCAGAACACATCATTACAGACCAGAATGCATCATTACAGACTGGAACGCATTATTACAGACCAGAACACATAATTACATACCAGAACGCATCATTACAGACTGGAATGCATCATTACAGATAGGAACACATCATTACAGACTGGAATGCATCATTACAGACCTTATCAACCAAAGATCTAAGCAGTCTACAAGCACTGATCTGTAAAGTGATGGAATGCATCATTACAGACCTTATCAACAAAGATATAAGCAGTCTACAAGCACTAATCTGTAAAGCAATGGATGGCATTATTACAAACCTTATTAACCAGAATTTAAGCAGTCTACAAGCACTGATCTGTAAAGCAATGGAATGCATCATTACAGACCGGAACAGATCATTACAGACCAATGTCTATAAAGCAATGGAAGTCATCATTGCAGACATTATTAGCAAAGATATAAGCAGTCAACAAGCACTAGCCCAAAGCAGATTGGATTTGTTAAAGGCAGACCTTGCCTCCTGAACTTGGTGGATTTCTTTGAACAGGTCAGTGACGCATTAGACACGGGCGGATCAGTTCTAACTACTCTGCCTAGACCTGGCAAAGGCCTCTGATACCATTTCACATTTGGACATTATCAATGAGCCAGTCAAACTAAACATAAACCCCTGTATTACCTGTTGGATAGCAAACTTTCTCAGCAGCAGAACCCAGTCAGTCGATTAGTGTTAGTAGAACACTCATCAAAAAGATTAGTGACCAGTGGTGTCCCCAAAGGTTCTGTCATAGGATTACTTCTCTTCGGTATTTATTTATCTACTATCAAGGCAGACATGAAAGGTCAGTTGCTGACTGTGTTTGTGGATAAATACAAACATGGAGCAGTAATAAACTCCTTGTCTAACTTCCAGACTCTCTAGGACAGCTAACACACACCCAAACAAATGGTCTCTGGACCATATCCTTAAACTAAATGCAGAGAAATGTAGCATTGTGTCCTTTAACAAGCAAGGGCATTCATTTATCTCCTGCATAGGTGATACCCCTGAAGGCTGACTTTGTCATCAATGGCCTGGGCTCTTTCACTTATAATGAAATATCTTTGCTCATCATGAATCTACTGTTGTTCTGAAATCCTTTTATTTGGCCACACTGATCACTAGGGATATATTTTCAAGGTTCAAGGAAGTTATTGTCCCTCTCTACTCCTCCTTCAATAAGGCCATAATAGAGTGTAATACCCACTATGGCATGTACTTATCTAAGCACATGACTCACTGTCAGAGACCACAGCTTTTCTTCACTAAGACAATCATGAATAAGTCTATCTTGCACTACTCTGATTGCCTCACACTGGTCTCTCTCTTTTCTGTTTCCTGCAGATTGCTTAGAGGGGACAACTGTCTTGCCTACAAAGCCTCAAAGGATCCAGTCCTATGTGACCTCCTGTGCATCCACAAAACAAATAATACCCTAAACAGCACTCAAGAAATATTAATTTCTACCAAATTGTAAACAGGACCTGCTGGTGAGATAAGTATTCTTTTATAGAATAGACTTCCCTTGGATGTAAAACAAAATAGCTTTCTGACGTTCGCATAACCTGGACGAATGGATGGAAACCATAAACACACCCTGGGTCTGTCTCCTCAAGCCTTCACTGAAAGTAACCAATGTTAAGTATTAAGTACACTCCTGGCTTGCATCATACGGTAAATCTAGGTATTGATTGTTTTTGCATGTGGGCAATTATAATCTTGGATTATGTGACTAGGACATAAACATTCCTCTGGATCAATAGTCTGGTATTAACTTATGCACCTATGAACCTGTGAACAACAGCAGTTTTCTCTGATGTCTGCAGAGACATTATGACATTATATAGTATTCATCTTACTTCGTTCATTGAGTCTGTTCATATACATCAGCCACAGTTCCAACAAGGTACCAGCAAACACAGGCCTTAGAGGTATTCTGAAAGTCATCCATTCTAAGAGTCGATGTTTACAAAATGTCTTGTCTTCATTTTAGGCTTTATGACATCCACAACTTTTAAATAGAAATGGTCTTACCAACTGTGATGCCACCCACTACACCAGTAATCAAGGAGCCTCAATCCTCACCACTGGCAACAGTGGGGGACGTACACTGAGAGGATGACAAGTACACACACAGTATTTCCAGATGAAGCTCTCTGCGTCAAGTGCTATTTCTCTTAAGACCACACAGAGACCACAGCCAGTTCAGGGCTGGTTTCTCACGCTTTCTGCATATCTCCAATAAGACTATCCAGTGGCACAGCTATAGAGTTGAGATTTCAGTTGAGTGGCCAAGCCAAGACCACCAACACTCTCCCTGTCCAACCAGTGCTTTGTGTCACTGCCCATGTAGCTGACACACACACTCCTGGAGATTTGATTTACACACACACACACACACGCACACACACACACACACACACACACACACACACACACACACACACACACACACACACACACACACACACACACACACACACACACACACACACACACACACACACACACACACACACACACACACACACACACACACACACACACACACACACACACACACACCTGGGAAGAGCTGGCACAGGTTTGCTAGCTGTGCCCCCTTTTACCCAGACTTTAAGGTTGTTATCACCCAGCCAACTGTTTATCAGCTACTTTAAGGCCCTTAACAAAGGGTGTCCAATCTTACTGTGTAATATTAATATTAATACAATAGTAGTCTGACCAACAGAAAGGTTATCAGGAGTGGCCCACACAGTGTTAACAAATAAATATGCAACTACTCTCAAAACATCAATATCTTCAGACAGATCAGCCACAATGAAAGGTTTAAATATACTTAATAATAAATAAAAAAAATGCTCAGTATATAATCACAGTGACGTCAGAGATCAAAATCACAGGAAATATTTAAAACAACATTGCAGGACAGTCTCAAATAAATAAAGAAAATATCTAAGCTAAGATTTGCTATATTCCTGACTATATCTAAGAGAATTGCACTGTTCCCTAGAAACTTACTTCATCAAAGCAAGGCAGATGTGTGGTGAATGGTACCTGTTGTTGTCAGGTCCAAGACAGAATACAGAATGCACTGTCTGTCTCAGAGAGTTCTCAAATTAATTTTTCAAATATTACTGCTTGGATAGCTTGCGGAATGACATTATTTCTTTTCATCTGACTCTATCACATGTGAAACCCCCACTGCTGGAAGTTGGCAGTATTTAGCATCTACCTGTGAAAATACATAGACCTCAGATCTTTGGCAGATGCTGGAAGTCAAAAAACAATTGCATTCCTTCATACTTTCAGAGGTTTAGTTCACTCCAACAATACTGAAATCTTCTTGGCACAGACTCTGTCTGTAGCTGCAATGAAAACTGAAAGATACCATCTTTTATTGCATAGCCATAAAATAATTTAATTTCAGTTATTTTCACAAAATTTGCTGGACTGAATTTAACCTCCTGTATTCCAGTTTCCACTGTGGAAATATATATATTTAGATGGTTACAATAGTGAATGTACATTTTTGTTTTCCCTCAGTAGGGCACACTGTTGTTGCATTTCAAACACAAACATGTTATAAAATATCTTTTAAACACACTTCTGTACAAACTAGTTAGATATATACATGATATACAGTTCTAATACATTTGTAACACAAGCATTTTACACAAATCATTTCAATATTCACTAATGACATATAATTATTAACTAAATTCCAGCTAGCTGGGCTGGCAGTATCTCCCTTTGTCACAGTTCTTCCCTCCTCAAAGACTCAAGCTAGTTTTTCAAGTGACTCTTGAGAAACGTTGTTTGAGATGGATGAGCCTATCTGGGAATACATTACCCCATACCCTGTCTTGAGATTTCAGCTACATTCGCACTGCTGACCCCAGTACAGTGTTGCACTGTCCTATCATATGCCTGAACCTTAGGCTACACCATAGTAATTTGGGATTTTGCTGGGTGGCTCTCTGTAGCCATAGAGCCCTTTTAGACTTCTTCTGCCTTCTACTGCAAATACTTAGTACCAGGGCCTCCCTATCATGGTAAGGTTTCATGGTGTTCACATGGTACAATTTGTGCCCCTGCCTCCTGCCTAGCTGTTCTACCATGTAGTTAACATCACTGACCTTCCTTACCACTTTGAAGGATCCCTTACAATCTGCCTGCAATTTATTGTGCCTGACATGAATGAGAACCATAACCTGCTGCCCCACAGCATACTCTCTAGCTCGAGCATTCCTGTCAAACCAGACCTTTTTCTGCTGTTGGGTCAAGCCCATGAGTTCCCTGAGCCATGTCCTGAGGTTTAGGACATATGCCACATCAAGCTCCTTGTGGGATTCACACACAACCTCCCACTCATCGCAAATCAAATCTAGAGGTCCCCTCATCCTATGCTCATACAACAGCTCAAAGGGTGAAAAAACTGTGCATTCCTGGTGTACCTCCCTGTAATCAAACAACAGATGGGGTAAATATTTTCCCACTCCCTCTTAAACTGGTCTGCAAATGCCAATAGGATGATCTTTAGTGTAGAGTTTAACCTCTCAACAAGACAATTAGTCTAGGGATGGTAGGGGATGGTCTTTAGGTGCTTCACCCCACAATACTTCTACAGACAAGCCAGCAGGCCTGTCATGAAATTGGCACCTCTGGCAGTCAGTATTTCTTTTGGGAAACCTACCCCGCTGAAGATCTCTAACAAAGCATGTACCACCTTTCGGCCTCAGTGAAGACAGGGCTACCACTTCAGGGTATCTGCTAGCATAATCTACTAAAACTAGGATATACCTCTTCTCTTGTGGAACTTGGGGTACTCAGAGGCCCCACAATATCCATAGCTACCCTCTGAAATGGCTGCTCAATCACAGGCAAAGGCATAAAAGGAGGTTTCAACTTGTTTCCTGCCTTGCCTATCTTTTGTTACTGCTCACAGGTCCTGCAGTACCCTGTTAAATCCATGGAAAGCCAAGGCCACGAAAAGTTTGGCATAATACGTCTTTTTGCATGCTTTATGCCCATATGACCTGCAAAGGGAATATCATGGGCTATGGTTAGAAGTCAGCCAGCACCCAGAATGAATGTATCCAATAACCATTTATTCATATGTTCTGACCCAAACAAACAGACCGGTTTGGACATAAAGCCTTCTTCACTGAAGAAGGCTTTGTGCTGAAACCAGTCTGTTTGTTTGGTTCAGAACATATGAATAAATGGTTATTGGATACATTCATTCTGGGTGCTGGCTGCCTTTTTGACTTTGAGCTATCTATTTTGGCCATGCACCTGCCTGTCGTGCAAGTTCTTTTTTGGATTGCGTCGCTATGGTTAGAAATGCCAGATGGTAGACTCTGGGCACTACCAACTGCTGTATTCTCTCACCCTTTAGTCCTCCCTCAGGGGTTCATTTCCTGTATGGTAACCCTTTGTCCCAGTAAACAGATTACCTTTTCCTTGACAATCAGGTGCCACCCTGGCTACCTCTCTCTAGCCTTGTAATGTAGGGTCTGAGAACTGAGCCTGTCTCAACTCTCTCTTTGTAACCCTTCCCAGCTCCTCTTCCATAGGAAGTCTGGTAACCTCTGACAGAGGTGCCTCACTGTCAGCCTGGGTACTACTACTTAGCTTTGCCCTTTCAGTCACTCTGTCCAAGGGAACATCAGTACCCAGAAGCATCTATGGTTCTTCTTCTGTCTCACTGCTACAGGGTAGCTCCCTCCCTGAAGTAGCCACCTCACCAGGCCTGGCTTCAAGTATGCAGTCTGTCTGGGTCTCCCCCAGGCTACCAGACCCACATGTTTGTCTCAAAGCCTGACTACGTGTCACTACATGCACACAAGGTACTGCATTATCAAAATCATTCCATACCAGGACATCTGCATGGATATCCTCAAACACACCTACTTGCTTACTTCCTTTTCCACCCTCCTAGTCAAGATGAACCCTAGCCAAAGGTATTTGGAATGGGGTCCCTCCTAAAGCTCTGACTGGAGTAGACTGCCCAGGCAAGTAGTACTCTTCTGTAACCATTGCAGGCTTCACAATGGTTAGGTCAGAGGCTGTGCCTCTCTTAGCAATGGTCTCTTTGTCATTCACTAAGATAGTTTATAACCTGTTGTGGTAGTCTGGTACCCTTGTTGTCTCCAAACAACTTACTGATGTCATTCTGTCATTCCCACTTACTGGCTCTGCCACCTTTTTTCCCCACCTTGCCTCCATGGACATCTGTATGCTACATGGCTCCACTGGTAGCATTTAAAACATTTAACCCTTGATCCTGGCCATGTACCTGAACTAGTGGCTTCCCCTGTTACTGATGGGCTCTGTTGAGGTGGTTTAGGCTGCCCACCATGTGTTTCCTTAGACCCATGAGCAGCACTGGGTATCTCTTCCCTGTGCAGTGATGCCCTGCTTGCTAGGTATAGGTCTCCATTTTCCCCAAATCATCTATCGTATTGTATTCCTTATCTGCCAACCTGGCTCTCATGTCCTCAGGCAAAGGTTTATTGGCTTGTTCCCTCACCAAAAGGTCTACCAGCCCTTCAAAAGTGTGACCTGACACCTACTCACCCACCTATGAAAATAAGTGCTTAGTTCAGCAATATTTCCAATATTTCCAAATTTTACATCTGTTTCTTTGAGCTCAGCACTTGTTCAGAACTCATTGTAAGCACTAAATAAGCTACAAGTTACTACAGCACTCAACTTTCCTCACTTGTCTAGAGGAAAACAGCTTTTAGTACTTAATAAATAAGCACCTATCCAAGCATGTCTAAGGGTCAGCTCCCAGTGTTTTCTCCTGTCTACCTGATGAATCTGGGCATCTTGGGACAATGCAGCAATTGCCTCATGTACACAGACAACCCTCTCCTCCTACCACCCAGCACTACAACCTGTGAGAGATGCACTTATATAACCAAACTGGAAGCAAAGCTCTCTTCACCCAAGACTGGACTAGACAGTCAAGAGGAGAAGGTAAAGACTTGCACCACATCACATTCATCACATAGTCCCTCAAAACCTACACCATCAAAATACACACATGCAAACACAAAACACACACCTACATTCGTGAAGGCTCTCAAAAAAAAATCTACCCAAGCAACAGGGACCTCCAAAGCAGAAACACAAGCAACCTCCACCCCCCCCAACACAACCCAAATGACACATAGCCTACAAACTCAGTGTGCCAATCAACCACAGCCCATAAGGCATAACAACGTACCCAACACTCTAGTCATAGGCGACTCTATAGTCAGGCACACTGATGTTCCACTCACCAGGCTGAACAAGGAGAAAGTCACTGTCGGCTGCCTGCCAGGTGCCAGGATCAAGCACATAACGCATGCACTCAGGTCACTCCACAGCAAGTACAAATATGACTCTGTCATTGTCCATGTTGGTGTGAATGACCTGAGATGTATCTCCCTGGACTACGTGAAAAGAGACATGGAGGAGCTTTCTGATCTTGTAGCCCAGGCAGGTATGGCCCTAGCTCTGAGTAGCATACTGCCATCACCCAGAATTATACCACAGTACAAGGACAAAATGATTGACTTCAACAATTGGCTAAGCTTATGGTGTAATTTTAAGGGGATCCAGTATCTGTCTGCCTGGGATGACAAGATCGACAAACTACAATATTTTGCCAGAGATGGCCTGCACTTGTCACCCTTGGAATTCCGGATACTGGCTAAGGCTCTTGCCACCTCAATAGTGCCTTTTTTAGGTAAGATTCAAATGACAAATTCACCACTCTAACAGGTACAAGCAAGCAAAATCTGAAGGTAATGCTACTCAATGCTAGAAGTCTAAACCTCAAAATGCACTTACTCAAGGTACTCATTAAAATGGAGAACATCGACATCTGTGCAGTGACAGAGACCTGGTTCAAGGCTCCAGAGAGCACCCCTGCATTACCAGGCTATAATTCATACCACACCGTTCAGCCGCCTAACTTGGACCGAAGCACTAAAGGTGGAGGTGTGTCCATATTCATTAAGGATATCCACACCTCCAGGCTAGTTGCTCAGCATAATGAATCTGAGATTATCCAAGTGCAACTAACTCTGGGCAAGACAGCAATGCAAACTGTAGCTTGCTACAGATCCCCCACCATGCCCCAGGATTCCCACTCCTCATTTCTTGATACACTGGAAAATATTAGGGTACAACCTAACACCCTAATAATGGGCGATTTCAACTACCCCACCATTAACTGGGAAAACTACTCATGTACCAAATCTTGTGCTCAACATTTTCTGGAATTCATAAATTCCAATGCCTTGGATCAACTTATCCACACCCCCACCAGAGGCAGCAATATCCTAGACCTGTTCATTACCAATATGGGCAACTGGTGTTCCACAACAGAGATCAATTCCTCATTGGTCAGATCCGACCACAAGCAAATCACCCCAGACATCCACATCCCAGCCCCACACCCCATTAGGGAAACCACCGTAAAAAATTTCTCCAAAGCCAACTTCACGCTTCTTAAGATAGAAGTGGCAAACTTCACGACACCCATGCTGATGGACAATAGAGATACGACTGCTGAATCCTATACAGTTGCACTTTATAAGCACTTACATGAGTGCATGGATTGTGCAAGCCCTAACAGAACCAAGGTGCTATCCTCCAAAAAAAGGAAGCCAATCTGGTGGTCCCCTGCTATAAGCAAACTCTACAACAGAAGAAAGAAACTGTTGCAAAAAGAGTAAAATCACATGATTGGAGGAACTCCATGGTCAGCCTCAGTAAGAAGCTGAGATCCCTCATAAAATCCTCCAAAGCTATTTACGAAAACAAAATCACCACTGATTCTAAAGACAACCACAAAGCATTCTATAGCTATGTCAAGAATCTCAGTGGCAACACTCAGATCTGCTCTGAGTTACAGCACAATGGCACTAAATATACAGAACCAACTGATATTGCCAACATCCTGACAGATAGGTTCAGTGCTAACTTTACCCCTCTCTCATCCCCTAAAGGGCCCATTTCTATACCGGAAGAATGCAAAGTACATGTAATCATGGCTGCACAAGTAAAAAACACACTCTCCAAAGCCAAGAACACAGCATCCATGGGACCTGACAACATCCCAGGCTGCATTCTACATGAACTACAGAATGAACTGGCACTTCACCTAAGTACCATGTTCAATCATAGCCTCACCTCAAGCTTTATGCCCACTTAATGGTGCACAGCAACGGTTATCCCAGTCCACAAAGGGGGAGCCACCACAAACCCCTGGAACTTCTGCCCAATTAGCCTGATGAGCCTGGTCTGCAAGGCTATGGAGCGTATCATCATGGAACTTATAAACCATGACATTGGTAATCTCCAAACTCTGGACCCTACCCAGTTCAGCAGATCATGTCTCCTAAACCTGATAGACTTCTTTGAAGTGGTCACCAAATCTGTATATGAGGGTAAGGTGGTACACACAGCCTATCTAGATCTCGCCAAGGCTTTCAACACCATCCCCCACTCTGGAATTATAGACAAACTCACTAAACTAGGTATAAATCCCTATGTCACAAGATGGGTTGCAAACTGGCTCACTGACCGAACCTACACTGTGAAAGTAGCAGACTCTAAATCCAACTTCAGACCAGTGACAAGTGGAGTACCACAGGGTTCAGTCCTAGGTCCTCTCCTGTTTGGTATCTACTTCTCTGAAGTACAGGCTAACACAGAAGGTCTTTGGATAACACATTTCACAGATGACTGCAAACTAGGAGCCATAATCAAATCTCCTAACGATGTGGACATCCTACAGAAGGGCTTCACTGAGACAGATGCCTGGTGTCAAAGCCATGGCCTCAAGCTCAATGCCAAAAAGTGTATTGTCATCCCTTTTGGTAAAAACTCTGTATGCATGAACTAGCACATAGATGGTAGTCTGCTTAACCCAAAAAGTGTGATAAGAGACCTTGGGACACAGGTGGACAGTAGTCTCTCCTTTGATAATCACATCGCTACAGTAGTCAGGAAATCCTTCTATGTGGCACACCTCTTCACAAAAGGTTTCTCATCCTCGAAAAAAGTGGTCATTGTTCCCCTCTACTCATCACTCATTAGACCCATTATAGAGTACAATGCCCCTTTTGGTATGTACCTCACAAGACATCTACAACAACTGGAAAGGCCACAGAAATACCTCACAAAGAGGATTACTGGCCTCAAAAAGATGCCCTATGCAGACCGTCTCAAAAACTCCAGCTTTACTCTGTCGCATATCACCTACTCAGAGGCGATCTCTGCCTGACATACAAAGCTATGTCAAACCCAGAGCTGTTGGACATGCTCCATATAAAGAAATCCCAATCCCTCTGAGCTACATGCTCTAGGGATCTAAACCTTGTCACCACAATAAACAGAATATGCTGGAGAGATAGATTCCTGTCCCAGAGACTTCCCATACTCTGGAACAAACTACCTATCTATATCAAACAAAGCTCCTCATTAACACTCTTCAAGAAAAATCTTGATGATTGGATGGGAGATAGGAAATTTACCCCGAGGATGACTTCTGCACTCTGCTTGACAGGGGCACAGGAAAATAATTTTCTTGGGTGGCAAAAGCCAGGGTACCATTTGGCTAGGCTTATATAGGCCCTAGGGCCAATAGCCTAGTACCTACCTATGAACCTATATATTCACACACACTTTCATCTGCCTTGAGTCTATGCTTACAAAGCTTTTATCTGTAATCTTCGGGTATTAACTTAAAACACTCTAATAAACAATTTTAATTGTATTATTTATTTATTTATATACATTTGTTTGCCAGGATAGTTTGGGTATAAGCCCATTTTCAGTGGTGTCCTGGGGGGAGAAGCTCTATAAATACAATATGCATTAATATACAGAAAAAGATACATTAATAAAATAAGAGAAATACAAATTTGCATTGGCTTTGAAAACATAAACATTAAGAGCACAGAATAGTATCATAAGTATTTTTACAGAGTTTAAAAGATTTTTGTATTTCTTTTTTTTTTTTTTTTTAATTAGGCATGTAAAGTTATATTAGTGAGGTTAGTATAGACAGGAAAGAGAAAAAGGTAAATAAAAGAGGGTGAAAAAGGATTCTGATAAAGTTAGTAAGAGGTCATAAAGGCTGGATTGATACAGGAACAAATCAATTTACTGTATAGGTGATCTTTTAACTATTTCTTGAATTGAATTGGGTTAGTTGTGTTTAAAATATGTTGGGGAATTTTGTTCCAGGTCTTGGAAATATGATGGGAGTAAAGGGAATCCCCAACCTTGTTATTACTTTTAGAGACTTGTAGAAGTGTTTTGTATGTAGAATGAAGTTGTTGAGCACTAGCATATGGTTGGAGTAATATTTGCAAGGCTGGGGTTCTGTATGGCCAATAAACTAAATGGTTTCAGCATCAGACAATTTAGAAACAGCAGTTACAGCTTAACTATGGAGAAGGGGATCAGGAATCGTACTCAGAGCCCTTGGTCAGCATTATACTGTTTACATACCCATTCAAATATATGAATAAAACTATCAAAATTATCACCCTCTGTAAATTGGGGAAGAAATTCACTGACCTTTATTACTTCTGGGGTTTGGCTATTCCCTTCCCCATTACCTCCATGACCCTGGCAAAGAGTCAGAATCTCATTGTCATGTTGCCTCTGCCTCTCATTTTCTTCAGCTTCCAGACCTCTCAGTCTCTCTGCTGCTTCTAATTCCATTTGTTTCTCCTGCCACAGTTTCTCATTGTCTTCAGCCTCTAAATGACACAGTTTCTCTGCTAATTCTACTTCCATCTGTTTGGCCTCCAGTTCAAGTCTCTTTAATTCCACATGGATTTTTAAGTCCTGTATGGAAATGTTGAATTGCTCCTTTTCTGAGAGTTGTACATCCCCAAGTCCAGTCTGGTTGTCTTCTTGGTTGCTGGTGTGTGATGCAGCTGTGACTAAGACTGCAATAATTTCTGCTTTAGTCAGGTTGGCATGCACAAATCCTTTGTCCTGGCACATCTCAGCCAACAGACACATGTCTGTACAAACCAGTTAGATATATACATGACATACAGTTCTAATACATTTGTAACAAAAGCATCTTACACAAATCATTTTGATATTCACCAATGACATATAATTATTTACAAGATTCCAGCTAGCTCTCTGAGCCACCCCCATCCCTTCTTCTTCTGCTTGCAAGGTTTGAGCTAATGGTCGTATAGCCACCAAAGTCCAAGTATCACATGTGGAAAGGGGACATCTGTCTTGGTTCCCATTATGCAGAGGGAGCACTTCTGACAAAATATCTTTTTCAATAGGAATGCCTCTGGGCTGCTATTAAAATCCTTTAAATGCAGTCACAAACTCTAGTCACAAACTCTTACAGATTTCCCATTTCTGCCATCGCTTTCCATAGGTACTGCCATCAGATGGAATAAATGGTATTTTTCAGTGTCTGTAAATACTGTCATTGCTGGATCTATTCAATTTCTGACCTAGCATCACAGAGGATGATGCTTTTAAATAATCATAACTAGCCTATCCCAAAATACATTTTACCTGTCCAGATGAAATCAGACTGTGCAGCAGCCCTTCAGCCTGTTCACCAAAATCCAAAGGTATATTTTATTATCAATATTTAAAAGGGAAAATTGGTAATAATTGCTTACTTTAAGTAGATATACCTGGGACTGGAGATAACCCAAGTTATAGAATTAGAGTTGGGTGGGTGTGGGATACCACTCACTTTGATATCATGAAACAACTCAGTCAATGTCAATGCCAGCTCAACAAATAGATGAGCTCCATCTGAAGGTTGTCTGGCCCTGAAGCCTTCCCTTTCACTGTTTTGTGGATGGCCAAGTCCAATTTTTTCATGTTATGGGAACTGAAAAGACTTCCTGTGCTGGGTTGACAAGCTATGGAATTTGGCCCTCATTTAGAAACCATCTCTTAACATTTGTGACACAAATGATGGTATAATCTCTTCAACCTACAATAATAACTCGATCTTTCCTGTATCAATAACATTAATTTTTTAGGCCTATTTTATTCATAGGTTCATAAGTGTGTTCTAGGCTAATGGTCCTGGAGCCTTTACAAGCCTAGCCCAGAGGATTACCTTGGCATCATGCCACCTGACATTAGTTCCCAGTGCCTCTGTCGAGTAGAGCCATTGGAGTGATCCCCAGGGTGAATTTTCGATTTCCCATCCACTCATCAAGATTTCTCTTGAAGAGGGCCAGTGAGGCACTCCACTTGACATGTATGGGAAGTCTATTCCTTAGCATGGGCAGTCTCTGGGTTATGAACCTGTCCCTCCAGCTTGTTCTGTTGATTGTGGTTATGAGGTTGAGGTCTCTGGAGCGTGTGGTGTGGAGGGATTGGGATTTCTTTAGATGTAGCATTTCTAACAGAGCTGGGTCAGACATGGCTTTGTAAGTCAAGCAGAGATTGCCTCTAAGTAGGCGCTATGAGAAAGAGAATAGTTGTAGTATTCTGAGTCTGTCCATATAGGACAAGTGTTAAAAGCCTAGGATCCTCTTTGTGAGGTACTTTTGTGGCCTCTCCAGTTGTTGCAGGTGTCTAGTGAGGTACATGCCAAATGGGGCATTGTACTCAATGATTGGCCTAATGAGGGAAGAGTAGAGGGAGACAATGACCTCTTTCTTCCTGGATGCAGAAGCCTTAGTAATGAGATGTGCCACATAGAAAGACATTCTGACCACAGTGGCAATGTGGTGGTCAAAAGAGAGGTTGCTGTCAACCTGTGTTCCCAAATCTCTTATGATGCCTTCTGTGTTCAGTGGACTACCACCGATGTGGTAATTCATGGGAACCAGGTTTTTCCCAAAGGGGATGATGACACATTTTTTGGCATTGAGCTTAAGGCCATGGTTCTGACACCAGTCGGTGGTCTCATTGAGGCCTTTCTGTAGGATGTCAACATCACTTGGTGAGTTAATTATGGCTCCCAACTTGCAATCATCTACAAACTTTGTCAACCAGAGTCCATTCGTGTTGGTCTGGACTTCATAGAAGTAGATACCAAACAGGGGAGGACCCAGGACCGAACTCTGTGGGACTCCACTTATGACTGGTCAGCAGTCTGACTTGGAGTCAGCTACATTCACACTGTGGGTTCTATCTGTGAGCCAGATTGCAACTCACCTAGTGATATAGGGGTTGATGCCTAGCTTAGTGTGCTTTTCTATGATTCCTGAGTGGGGAATGGTATCAAAGGCCTTGACCAGATCAAGGTAGGCTATATGAACCACCTTACTTTCATCCACACCTCTGGTGACTGATTCAAAGAAGTCAACCAGGTTGAGCAGGCATGATCTACCCTTCACAAAACCAAACTGTGTGGTATCCAGAGTTTGGAGATTCCCTATATCCTTGTTTATTAGGTCCATGATGATGATGCATTCCATGTCTTTGCATATCAGACTTGTCAGGCTAATGGGGCGATAGTTCCCAGGGTCTGTAGTTGCTACTCCTTTGTGGAGAGGGATGACTGTAGCAGTGCACCATTTGTTAGGGACAAAGCCTGAAGTGAGGCTGTGGTTGAACAGGGCACACAGGTGAGGTGCCAGTTCACTCTGTAGTAGTTCAGAACATAGCCAGGGATATTGTCAGGTCCCATAGAAGCTGTATTCTTGGCCTTGGGCAGTGCTATTTTAACCTGTGCAGTAGTAATACTGGGTGCCTGACAATCTACTGGTATTGTGATTGGTCCTTTGGGGGGAGGGGTAAAGTTGGCACTGAATCTGTCAGCCAGTATATTGGCAATATCTGTTGGCTCGGTATAGGAGGTGCCATTGTGCAACAACTTCAAGAAAATATGAATATTGCTGTGGAGATTCTTTACATAACTATAGAAGGCCTTGTGGTTGTCTTTACTATCTGCTGCAATTCTGTTTTAATAGCTAACTTTAGAGGATTTGATGAGGGATCTCAACTTTTTGTTGAGGCTGATAAAGGAGTTTTTCCAGTGTTGGGACTTCACCTTTTTATTTCGCATCAGTTTCCTCCTTCTGTTGTAGAATTTGTTTATGTCAGGGGACCACCAGATTGGCTTCCTTTTTTGAGGAAAACGTCTTAGTTCTATTGGGTATGGCAAGAGCCATGCATTTGTGTATGTATTCGTACAGTGCATTGGTGTATGATTTGGCGGTCATGCAGCTGTTCTTCAATTGCATGGGTGCCATGAAGCTATCCACCTCTGTTTTTAGGTGCCCAAAGTTAGCTTTGGAGAAGTTTTTCACGGTGGTTACCTTTGCGGGGAGGGGGGGCGGATATGGATTTCCAAAGTGATTAGTTTCTGGTCGCATCTAACCAGGGAGGAGTTGACTCTTAGTATAGAGCAATAGTCGCCCATGTTAGTAATGACCAGGTCAAGGACGTTGCTACCTCTAGTGGGGGTAAGAACGAGCTGGTCCAGGGCATTGGAATTAATGAATTCCAGGAAACATTGGGCAAGTGTATTAGTACATGTGTAGTTTTCCCAGTTAATGGAGGGATAGCTGAAGTCGCCCAGTATGAGAGTGTTAGGTTGGACCCTAATATTCTCCAAGGTGCTTAGGAACATGGAGTGTGAGTCTTGGGTCATGGTTGGGGACCTATAGCAGGCTACAACCTGAATCACTGTCTTACCCAATGTTAGCTGCACCTGAAGTATCTCTGATGTGTTTTGTTGGGCTACCAGTCTGGAGATGTATGCATCCTTTATGAATATGGAAACGCCACTGCCTTTTGAGATTCAGTCCAAGTTCTTGGGCCAAAAGGTGTTGAATGAGTTATAGTCTGGTAGTGCAGAGGTGCTTTCTGCTGCCTTGAATCAGGTTTCTGTTACAGCACAAATGTCGATGTTCTCCATTTTAAGGAGTGCTTCAAGTGAGTGCATTTTGAGATTTAGACTTCTAGCATTGAGCAGCATGACCCTCAGATTGCGTTTGTTCAATATTGTGTAAATTGCCAGTCAGCACCTTACTAGGCTTAATACCCAAAGCTATCTCCATGTACAGTCTAATCATACTTAACTTTGCCAAACCCCACTGCCAAAGCACTGCACTGTAATGATACAGTACAGCTAAATCCTTAAATCCAGACAGCTTACATTTCACAACTCATCCATGACTTCTGTCAATCTTTTCACCTCTCCATGTTGTTTCCTCTTTACCATGTTTTGGTCATTTAGCATAAATATGTGATATGGAATTTGAAGGACTCCCAAAAACCACAAGGGGAGGTAGGCTATTCACAACGTTCCTCTCAAAAAAATATTTTATGCTCTGACTGATATAGTTCTCTGCCTCCATTTCTAAGAAAACCAGTTGGGCCACCCTTCATGAACTCCTTGGACCTGCAGCATGTGAGAAGTCCAAGTTAAGAAAACATGTACAATGATCAGTAAACCTGCGAAGTATAACCTGCAGGGAGATAACTTCAGAACGTTGACCACTCCGCCCAAACCAAGCATTCAAGTGGCAAGTATTGAAGGTTGAGAATTTTATAAGGGTACAACTTCGTCATTCTTCATTCAGTGGAACTCTTTTTGTATGTCTTTCCCACCTGGGTACAATATTATAAGACTAGACCGCTAAAAATAGGAAGGGTGGGGGAGTAGCTATCCTTTTCAAAAATGGCCTACAAGTTACCTCTTTAGACTATACACCACCCCTAGAGAATAATGCAGAAATCCTTATTCCCAAATTTCATCTTAATTCTAGTAAATCCATGTACATCATCTGTATCTACCTACCACCTGGTAATAATACCAGTATACTCGAGGATATCCTCAGCTCCCTGTCATCATCCTTCCCACAAGAAACTATAATCCTTGGTGATTTTAATATTGACTGGAAATATATCAGTACTGAACATCCTACTTCCCATATTAACCTCCATGGCTTTTCACAAATCATTACCTCCCCAAACAGAATTAACAAACCAAACAAAAAAGAAAGCACCTTGGATTGGATTCTCATAAATAAACACCACCAGACTTATAAAGTAGGAATCTTCCCGGACATTATAAGTGACCACTCATTAACCTTCATAATCAGGCAAAAGATCGATATTCCCTTCACAGCCACATATAAGTCGATACGGTCCAACAAAGACTTTAACCCTGTACTATTACATAATGAACTTAGGGCATGTGATTGGTCTACCTTAAAAAGTCTCCCACTTGAAGAGGCAGTAAAATACTTTAACACTAAATTCTTAACCATCCTAGACCAGCATGCACCAAAATGCTCAATAAGAATTAGGTCAAAACCTGCCACTTGACTATCTAAAGACATCAGACAGAAAATCTTACTCAGTAACAAAGCTTGGACCAGGTGGAGATCTACCAAAAATACTTTAAAAAAACTAACATTTAGACAGATGAGAAATGAGACAAAAAAGCTATACTCTTAGATAAAAAAAACTTTTACTGTCAAATGCAGCAGTCACACCATAATAATCCACAAAAGTTTTGGGCAAGCATTAATAGACTCCTACACCCAGGTCAAACTAGCACACCAACCCCACTAGGTAGTAAACATGAAAACCCTAAGCAAACTGCTAATGCCTTCAATACATTCTTCAAAGAAGCTGTACAATCTCTAGCAAACCAACTATTACCTGACAGCTCAAGCCTACCTACCTCCATTACTAGCTCTTTCCCTACATTTCAACTGCAACCCATCCCAACACACTTCATCTACAAGCTCATCCTAAAACTAAAACCTTGTACTCCATCAGCTGACCAGCTACCTGCAGAATACCTGCAGAAAGCAGCTACAGCTGTAGCCTATCCATTATCCATCCTCATAAACAGAACTATAAATGAGGGAACAATTCCAGCAATCTGGAAAATCTCTCACATTATCCCCCTACACAAAGGTGGGAACTCTAATGAACATTCTAATTATCGTCCCATAGCACTACTATCCCCTTTAGCAAAAATAATGGGAAAATGCATTCATAAACAACTACTCAACCATCTAATTCAAAACAACATACTAGCTGAGTGTCAACATGGCTTTAGGCCATTCCATAGTATCTCTACTGCCCTCCTGTCCTTCTCTAACTCCATTAACAATAACCAAAATAACAACATCCTCTCTTCAGCACTCTTTATTGATCTTTCCAAAGCCTTTGACGTGGTAAACCACCAGCTACTTAAAATTATTCTCAAATCTCTTTTTCTTGATGCACAGGCTGTAAAATGGTTCATTTCCTACCTTATTAATAGGCAGCAAGATGTGCTCTGGGAGAATAACCTATCTTCCCATTTACCAGTCACCTTAGGTGTCCCTAGGGGCTCCATTTTAGGCCCCCTCCTATTCTCAGTTTTCATCAATAATCTTCACTTAGCAATTCCTCATGCTACTTGTATACAATATGCAGACAAATCTAGAATTATATGCTCAGCCAACTCCACATCTGAACTGCAATCCATAACTCAAAAAGTTTTTAACTTTGTAGAAACATGGTTTCTTCAATGTTGCCTCCTCTTGAATCCAAAAAAAAACAAAGCTCCTTCTCTTTACTCCTACGCGTAAGTCCACCCCATTAGATTTCTCAGTCACATCTAACGATGGTACACTCATATCACCTGATTTAACAACCAAACTCCTAGGAGTTACAATTGACAACATCCTCAACTTTGATACTCATATTAACAATACAGTAAAAACAGTCAACAAAAAATGGGCTCCCTCTATAGGATCAACCCCTTCCTTACTCCATTAGCTAGATCTATTATTGCCCACTCCCATCTAATCTCAACACTTCTATATGCCTCTCCTATTTATACTAATCTGTCTAAAAATAATCTTCAGAAACTGGCTAAATCATACAATAATATTGCCAGATTTGCCAGTGGAAAACCCTTCAGAACCCACCACTGTCAGAATCTAAAACAACTAGGTTGGCTGGAACTTCAGAATCAGCTTAATTATAACCGACTTACAATTGCCCATAAGACCCTTTACCATCCTCATAATACCCCAATGCTATCCAGCCTGATCACCCCCTACAAAAACCTTAACACCTTATGCTCTTCAAATAAACTACTAGTTTGCATAAGTAAATCCAGTAACATGGCAGGTGGGAAAAACTGGAACCTTCTACCTAGTAAACTTAAATCACTATCCTCCCTAACACTTTTCAAACAAAAACTTAAACTTCACCTTAAAACACACTGGTTATGCCCTTGTGGTAACCCTGACTAACCTTTGACTGATTGTATTAACACTTTTACTTCTACTACCTTTCTTTGACTAAGTTTCTTGTTCCTTATTACCAGAGACATCAGGGACTGTAAATTAAGTAATCATCTATAAGATTACTTCTTCAGAATTATTTATCTTATGTGATCTCCTAAATTGTATTGTCATATTAAATGAACAGTAACAATGTATACAAATATGTACTTTGCCTATATAATTGTGACCTTTATTAGTGTTTCAACTATTTTGATTTTTTCTTTGGAGCTTTTCTCCCCGGGCCTCTACTGAAAATGGACATGTATCCAGTTAGACTAGCCCGGTCAACAAATGCAAAATAAATAAATAAAAAATAAAATATGTTGCATAAGTCCATTTCCTTCCTAAAACTGCCAATACTCTCTGTACCAGTAGGTGTTTCCTGCTTTTTATCTATTTCTCAATGTAAATAGGGTTTTCCGTATTGTGACAGGAGTGGACCCTACTTCCATGTCAGGGTACAATTAAAGTTCATGAAATCAGTATTGCTTCAGTCATTGATATTTTCCAAGGGTGCTCTTCCCAGTGCCTACAATGTAAACAGACTTGTTTTCTGCATTGGTAACCTATTTAACTATGTTTGAAAATTATTTATTTATTGATTTATTTATCTATATATTTATTATTAGCCATGTTGCTCTCTCCTAGTACTATTGGAGTTAGCTGGGTGCCTTTATTTCACATTTCTCAAGCTCTGCTTGCATATGCCAGAAAGATACAGTAGCTATGGTGGTGTGAAGGCAGCTGCCCAGGGGGCAAGATGTTAAAGGGCATGATTGATAGCTGACAATAGGGCTTTATGGAGTATTGGCAGTCAGAAATGAATGGTGATACTGTAACCAAGGTCAGGACTGAAGTGCTGAAGCCCCTTGTGGATGGCAGTGTAAGTGTAACAAGTTTTCTTTTCTTTTTTTTGTCCTCAATTCAGTCAGATGTCTTTTCCATCTTTTGTTCCTCAGTTTACAGTGAAATAGTGCCAGCCATATCAGTGAATGAGATTGACTGCTAGATGAGCTCTAACTATGGCTCTGTCATATACTGGTACATTGTTTCAGTTTTGTCTCCGTGTGCAGGGCACTTCAATCGCTGGCGTAGCTATTTCAGTGATTAGTGCTACTTTCATCCTTTCTCCTTGGACTACAATATCTGATTTTCTTGCTTCCACTTTCTTGACTGTTGGTATTAAATGATCCCATGTGATTAGGATTTATTTATGAAATACTCTGCTGTTCATAGTTGAAATGTTTCTCATCCATCTGTATGTTATAATGTTTTCACGATCCCTTTCAGCATACAGACCTTCAGCCATGAGTATATACTAACAAGATGTGCAGCTGTCTCTAGCTCTGTACTGTAAGACCTATATATGTCTGCATTTCACGATGCAGTTGTCTTGTTTGTTTTCTTTTCAGTTCAGAGAAGGCACACAATTATTTTGGCCCAGTCAATTGCACCAAAGCGTTAAAGCACAAGTGGAGGTGGAAAAGCTGGTTGAATTGCAGGTAGAAATGCAACCAACCTGGATGTTAGGGCAGTTTTTAATATTAGTCTTCTAAAACAATCCTTACTAAGCTTGGTTCTTATTTTCTCATGCTGAATTAATGACCCTTCAACTATTACAGATATTGATATACTCCCAGTTGTTCACGCTCTTTATATTACATTCCTCTCCCAAGCTGATGTTTTCTTGAAGTTTCAGCTTTCCTGCCTTAAATGTTTCTTTGCATAATTATCACAATAAATGTCATTCTCATATTGTATGAGAAACGTTTTACTATCTGTAATTGGACTTTCAGTACTTGAGTGTCAGTCTATACTTAAATCATACACAAAAAGTAAACAAGAGAAACTGAGATCCCTCATAAAATTCTCCAAAGCTAATTAAGAAAATAAAATTGCCAAAGATTCCAAAGACAACCACAGGGCATTCTATAACTATGTCAAGAATCTAAATGGCAATGCTCAGATCTGCTCTGAGCTAAAACACAATGGCATTAAATATACTGATCCCAAGGATATTGCCAATATCCTGGCAGATCGATTCAGTGCCAACTTCACCCCCCTCTCACCCCCTAAATGGCCCATCTCAATACCGGAAGATTGCCAAATTCCAGTAATAACGGACACACAGGTACAAAACGCACTCTCTAAAACCAATAATACAGCATCCATGGGACCAGATGACATCCCGGGCTGTGTACTACATGAACTACAATATGAACTGGCACCTCACCCAAGTGTCATGTTTATTCATAGCCTCACCTCAGGTTTCATGCCCACTGAGTGGCACAAAGCTACAGTTATCCCAATCCACAAGGGGGGATCCACCTTGGATCCCGGAAACTACCATCCCATCAGTCTGACAAGCCTTATCTGCAAAGCCATGGAGCGTATTATCATGGAACTTATAAACAAAGACATTGGCAACCTTCAAACACTGGACCCCACCCAGTTTGGGTTTGTGAAGGGCCGATCTTGTCTCCTGAACCTGATTGACTTCTTTGAATCAGTCTCCAGAGCCATGGACAAGGGTAAGGTGGTCCACACAGCCTATCTAGACCTTGCCAAGGCCTTTGATACCATCCCCCACTCTGGAATCATAGATAAACTTACTAAGTTGGGCATTAATCCCTATGTCACCCAATGGGTTGCTAAATGGCTTACTGATAGAACCCACACTGTAAAAGTAGCCGACTCCAAATCCAGCTCCAGACAAGTGACAAGTGGAGTACCTCAGGGTTCAGTCCTGGGGCCGCTCTTGTTTGGCATCTACTTCTCTGGAGTACAGGTCAACACTAAGGGACTCTGGCTAACAAAGTTTGCAGATGACTGCAAACTGGGAGCCATTATTGAATCCCCAAATGGTGTGGATATTCTACAAAAGGGCCTTACAGAAACAGATGCTTGGTGCCAGAGCCATGGGCTCAAGCTCAATGCCAAGAAATGTATTGTTATCCCCTTTGGGAAAAAACATGTATCCATGAATTACCATATAGGTGGCAGTACACTAAACACCGAAAGTGTGATAAGAGACTTAGGGACACAGGTAGACAGTGGTCTCATCTTCGATAACCACATCGCCACAACAGTCAGGAAATCCTTCTATGTGGCACACCTCATCACGAAGGGCTTTTCATCCAGAAAAAAGGAGGTCATTGTCCCACTGTACTCATCCCTCATTAGACCCATTATAGAATACAACGCCCCATTTGGTATGTACCTCTCAAGACATCTGCAACAACTGGAAAGGCCTCAGAAATACCTCACTAAAAGAATCACAGGCCTAAAGCAGATGCCCTACGCTGACTGCCTTAAAAAACTCCAGCTATACTCTGTCGCATATCGTCTACTCAGAGGCGATCTCTGCTTAACATACAAGGCCATGTCAAACCCAGAGCTGTTGGACATTCTACACTTAAAGAAATCCCAATCCCTCAGAGCCACACACTCCAGGGATCTAAACCTTGTCATCACAATAAACAAAACATGCTGGAGGGATAGGTTCCTGACCCAGAGACTCCCCTGACTCTGGAATAGATTGCCCATACATGTCAAGCAGAGTGCCTCTTTGGACCTCTTCAAGAGGAACCTTGACGATTGGATGGGAGAAAGGAAATTCACCCCAGGGATCACGTCAGTCGCCCTGCTAGACAGGGGTTCAGGAAAGTAAATAATGTGGGAAGAAATATCCAGGGAATTGTTATGGCTAGGCTTGTATAGGCCCTAGGGCTGATAGCCTAGTACCAACCTATGAACCTATGAGATATTTGTCAAGCTTTTTTTCTGGTAATCATGATGTAGCCATAGGCTAGAATGTTCAATAAAAAAGCTTCAGTTATTAAAGCCAAGGCAACACAGAACTGTTGACTAGCAATCACCCTGGAACATGCTTCTTTTGATTTTTATCCCTGAGAAATTTGGTCCTTATCAGGACTCACTTGTAAATAGGTTACCAATGTTCATAGTGACTACAATATAATGTATCAATGTAACATGTATGACTCCTGCTATCTTTCCCCTTTGGGAAAATTCTGTAAAATCTGGGTAAAACTAGTTAGGTTTGTAATGGCTCTTTAGCCATTAGCCTAGTAATCTCTCATGAAACTAGGAACCTATGTAAGGATTCCATAATCCCTTCATGCATCAAAATGCTTTCAAATGCAATGTTTACAATCTACCCATTCCATACTTGCGATCCTCCCCTTTTTTACAGCTATTTGTTGTACATCATTTAGTATAATCCTTTTTTTTTTTCCTGATATAGACCAGGTTGGTGTACATTCAGGATGTGCATATAAATAATTTTACTCGGGCTAGATCATTGTGCAAAGATATTACTAGCTTTAGCCGAAGTTGTATACTACATCTAGACATCAGGTTTTCTATTTATGGGCCTTTTTTAATTTTGTCTCAGTTTCTCTGGATGCTCCTTCATTCCATTCCATGCCCTCTGTGTTGGCACTTCTTAATGTTTTTACCTCTTCTACCCATCCAGCCTGTTTGTTATGTTCAACACGATCTTCATAAATACTTTTTTCAAAATGCATTAATTTCTTTTTTCTTTAGGTGGGATTACTGTTGCTGTTGTCCTTTTTTCTAAATTCCCTAAAACTTTTTCGGGTCATCAATGAATTGCTCATTTCACTCTTTTAAATTTCTACAAGTCTTTTGGGTTTCTAATACCACGATAGGAATGGAGCCCATTCCTAATCAAAGTAAGATTAAAGTTCATGAAATTAGTATTGTTTCAGTCTTTGATGTCAGCCAGAAGTGTTTTTCACAGCACCTGCAATGTGCCCAGCAATGACTCCTTCTGCAATTCATATGGAGTTACAGGTATTGGTAACATATCTAAATACAATTGTAGATTATTTTTAACACCCGTTGCTCCTACTGCTATTGGAACTGTCTGTCTTATACATTGCTCTTGTTTCTGCCTGCAAATCCTGATATTTTATGACTTTGTGTCTCTGTGTAAGCAAGACACTGTAGTTACTGGGTGTAGTGATTTCAATGATCAATGCTACTTTTAGCTCCTTTTCATGAACCACTATATCGAGTTTTCTTACATCTGTATTTTGAACGGTTGGTAATGGGTGATCCCATGTGATGTAGACTTCATAATTTTCTATGATGCTTTGTGGCTCGTGATTCTAGTGTTTTTCAGCCACTTCAGTACCATAATGTTTGCAGAACCCCTAGTGCAACAGTTTTGCCACATTATTATGCCTTTCAGTATACAGTCCTTCTGCCATTAGTATGTCACAACCAGCAGCAAGGTGTGTGACTGTTTCCAATTCTGTTTTACAAAACCTACATTTGTCTGTTTCTCTCACATGTTCAGTGGACTTTGGAAACCAACAAGTACGCAGCATACTGTCTTGGGCTGCCAATATTAACCTTTCATCTTTTGGTTTGAATTTGCCTCTCCTTAACCATTCTTGCATTCAGTCCTGATCAAAATGAGGTTCTTCCAGGAGTTTTCTATACTTGCAACTACATTTATGTATGTTCCACATTTCTTGCCTTCTCATCTAATCCTTCACCTTATATTATTTCTTTTGTTTTTTTTTTTTTTTTTTTTTGGCACATTCAGTTGCTGCCTGATTTTTATCTACTTCTGGTTTGATTTCCATTTTTGCTTGATGCCGATATGCTTCTGCTAGATTAAGCAGAGGAGTCATCTTAGATTTATTCTCCTCATGTTTCAAAACTTTCATTACATTTGGGTCTTGTGAGGTCAGCAGATATGTGTGCAGATCTATACATGTAATCAATTTCAAGGAGGCCAATCCCTCTTTCAGAATGAGGAATATATAATCTTGGTATGCACTGATGTTTATAAATCATTTGGTGAGCATGAATCATCCTTCTTGTTTTCCTGTCCAATCTATCCAACACCTTTTGGGGCCAGTCAATCACTCCAAACCTCTAAGTTTGGACAGGAAGAGCAAATTGTTTTATAGCTTGAATTTTGTTCCTAGATGTCAACACTGTTTTCAGAATTATTTTACGTCTTCTAAAATATTCCCTACTAAGTTGTGTTCACATTTGTAAATGTTTTATTGTAGAGCCTTCATCAATTCCCAAATATTTATACACTCCCTCTTGCTCAAGTTTTTTTATATCACATTCTTGTCACAAACTAATGTTTTGTTGGTGCTGCAGTTTTCTTGCTTTAAAGGTTGCTTTTGCTCATCTGAAAAAGTTTTGACTACTTGTAGTTGTGCTTTCAGTTCCTTATCTGATGAGTTATACAGTTTCAATTCATTCACAAAGAGAAGATGAGAAGTCTTTTTGCTTTGTCGTTTTCTAGAAGTCAAATTATAGCCATGGCCTAGTTTGTTAAGTAGACAGATTAATGGGTTAAGGGCAAAACAGAATAGCAGCAGTGACAGGGATTCACCCCGGAATATACCCCTTTGAATTTTTATCCCTGGAATAATAATTTGTCCTTTATCATGGCTTAACTGCAAAGTGGTCTGCCACTGTTTCATGGTCACTGTAATGTAATTGATCAGTGTATGGTGTATCTTATACATTTTTAAGCACTCTTTTATCCATGAATGTGGGATACTATCAAATGCTTTTTTGTAGTCAGTCCATGCAATACTTAGATTCTTCCCCTTTTTACAGTTCTTGACTATGACTTTATTTAGCAACAAATGATCCTTTGTTCCATATGACTTTCTTTTATTGTCATTTTGTTCTATTGCAGTGATTGAATTTACTTCTGAATGACTATAAACTCTGTCAGCATCAATTCCAGTGTATAATTTATACATTGTCGGAAGGCAAGTTATTGGTGTATATTTTTTAGGATAACTTGCAGGTTCACTCTTAAGTAGGAGTGTTGTTTTTCCTGTTGTTAGCCAGGTTGGTGTCTGTTAGGGGTGCACATATAAATAGTTCTTACTTATGGTTAAATCTTCATGCACCGTTCACTGACACCTACTCCCCTCCTGGGATCAGATTAGTACCTCCAGGCCATCTGCACTTGGTCCTTACAGTGACTCCAGAATCCATCCTCCTTGTTGGGTAATACTCTGCACTTGGTCCTTACAGTGACTCCAGAATCCATCCTCCTTGTTGGGTAACACTCTGCACTTGGTCCTTACACTGACTCCAGAATGCATTCTCCTCGTTGGGTAACACTCTGCACTTGGTCCTTACACTGACTCCAGAATCCATCCTCCTTGTTGGGTAACACTCTGCACTTGGTCCTTACAGTGACTCCAGAATGCATTCTCCTCATTGGGTAACACTCTGCTCTTGGTCCTTATAGTGACTCCAGAATGCATTCTCCTCATTGGGTAATACATTTCCATTATCATCCATCTACTATTCTTCTTTTCTGCAACACCTACTAACTTCCACCTAACATGTTAACCGACAATAAAACTTTCTTCTTGGATGAGGTAGCAAGGCTTTTAAGTGTATTTCACTTGTACATGCTGTTTAAAAATCTTACATGTAATGGCTAAGAGTGCCATGTTTATATAAATATTAACTGATCAGCATAAGCAGATTACTGCAGACCTTATGTACAGAAATGCAGCTAAGAACATCCATTAGTGCAATACAATGCAGATTATTAAAGTATGCAAGTCACTTGTTAAAACAATCCTTTCAGAAGCATATGCATTAGCCAAAACATATGATGAGAAGTTAGACAGATGCCTTTTGCTTAAACTGCAGTTCAGGAATAACTTTGCCTTAAGTTTTCCCTTTTCTTGTATCTCAACTTTAGGATGAAAGTGGATGAATGAACAAGCTCAGGGAAAAATAGGCCACTGTCCATCATTTGCCCCAACCAACTGAATAAGCATGTATCTGTGAATTCATACATTCTTCATCGATTTATAGAGGTTACAAGGAACAGTCAGTCCATTGTCCATAATCACATTGTCAATCTGTATACTCAAAGGACACCTTCTGACTGGAGGATGGTAAAAACTGCCAGGCCCAGGATGGATTTATGGGAACCTGTCCAACTGCAAATGTCTGCTTCAAAGGAAGTGATGATTCTACAAGGTTTTATATTCAAAAGAAGATGTGGGAAGCAATGAGTAACAAATCTGTCTGTCTAGTTTGTCATACTTATTTGCTGATGAAGATTAAACTCATTTCTTCAAGAGTTTGTGAAGCCATTTGTTTTGTGGAGGTATATGAGATCAAGGATGTTTGGGTCCTCAACATGGAATGCTAGACAAATCAGCTCACAGGAGTCTACAGGAGACAACATATGTCGGGAAAGAGCTTTAAGCTTGTGTGATAGTTGGGAGGGGGTCTTTAGTCTAGTGATTTTTTTAGTGAGGAACCTCTCGAAAACTTATAGCTGCATGATTTGTCTGGATGGATACATACAAACTAAAATGGGTCATTACATTTTATAATTGGTCTGATCAAGGCAAAGTACAGAGAAAAGATGCCTTCTTTTGGCTCAGGTAAATTAATAAATTGGTGAGATAGAAGAATTCCCTGACTGTTTGTGTTGTTACTAATTGATGGTCATGGGATAAGGAGTCATCTATGAATGTGCCAAGATCCCTGATGACTCTTTCAGTCTGGGGTGCATTGCTTCCCATACTGTAAGCTGCCATTGAGATGTGTTTACCAAAGGTGACAATGTTATACCTCCTTGAATTAAATTTAAGCCAATTTTTTATACATCACTGATTTGTATGGTTAGCCCTTGCTGGAGTAACATGGCAATGGAGTCTGAGCAAATGACAACACCCATCTTGCAGTCATTTATCTGAAATGCAGCCACAAATGTCAGGTATCTTTCCTCATCAGGTCTTCTCATCTATACTGGTAAACTCACAGCTGAGGTCTGTGATTGTTTCTATTGTTTCTGAACATTAATACAGCATGATTTTTTTGCCTTCAATTACTCATCTGAATCATTTAACTATCCTACTATTTCAAACGGGTGCTGCCATTTAGCCAAAAAATGATTTTCTGTAGTAAGGACCAAAACTAACATCTGTTCTCCCACTTTGAATTTCCTTGACCTTGTATTTTTATTTTATACACTTTCTTGCATGCCCTGGGCTCTTTCAATTATTTATTGCTTCATAACCACTTTGAATTCAATTTGTAAGCTGGTATAGTTTTCTATGACACTTTTAAATCAGGTTTCATCTTTTTATTAAGTTTCTCTAACAATATCAAACAGTTCACAAGGGTGCCCGTCATATAACTCCAGAGGACTGAAAGTTGTGGAGGTGTAAGGTACATCTCTAATAACAAACAGAAGTTATGCAATTAACTTACCTTAGTTTTTATGTGTTTCCTCAATAAAGTTTTTCAGCATGAATTTTAAAGCTTGTTTAAAATGCTCCACTAACCCATCTGTTTAGGGATGGTACACTGATGTTTTAATAACTTAAAAGTAAAGCACTGGTACAGTTGGTGGATTATTTTAAACAGAAGCAGAGTCCCCAGTTTGGTGAGTACTTTTTAGCTATCCCCACTCTGAAGACAAATATGACTAAAGCCCTAACTATAGATTTGGAATTAGCCTTACTTTATTGCATAGTACAAAGTAACCAAAATGTATTAAAACCTATTGCAGGATTTTACCATTACATTAGTGATAGCCATAGTAATGCACTCACTGCTGCACCAGTGATACCCATAGTAATACACTCACCACTATGTCAGTGATAAATGTACTAATGCACTCACCACTACACCAGTGATAGCTGTAGTAATACACTCATCACTACACCAGCGATACCCGTAGAAATGCACTTACCACTATGTCAGCAATACCCATAGTAGTACACTCGCCACTGTCAGTGATAACTGTACTAATGCATTCACCACTACTCCAAAGATAGCAGTAGTAATGCACTCACCACTCTGCCAGTGATACCCATAGAAATGCACTCACAACAATGTCAGAGATAATTATACTAATGCACTTACCACTATGTCAGCGATACCCATAGTAGTACACTCACCACTATGTGATAGCTGTACTAATGCATTCACTACAATGCCAATGATAGTCATAGTAATACACTCACAACTACATCAGTGATAGCCATAGTAATGCACTTATCACTACACCAGTGATAGCCATAGTAGTACACTCACCGCTATGTCAGTGATAGCTGTACTAATGCATTCAACACTACGCCAATGATAGCCGTAGTAATACACTCACAACTACACCAGTGAAAGCCATAGTAATGCACTTATCACTACACCAGTGATAGCCATAGTAGTACACTCACTGCTATGTTAGTGATAGCTGTACTAATGCATTCAACACTACACCAATGATAGCCATAGTAATACACTCACAACTACACCAGTGATAGCCATAGTAATGCACTCACCCCTATGCCAGTGATAGCTGCAGTAATGCATTCACCACTACACCAGTAATACACTCAGCACTACACTGATAGCCACACCAATGTACTCACCAGAACGTCAGTGATAGCCATAATAATGCACTCACACACAATGCCAGTGACAGTTGTACTAATGCACTCATTACAATGCCAGTGATAGCCATAGTAATATACTTACCACTATGCCAGCAATAGATGTAGTAGCACACTCAACACTACACCAGTAATAGCCATAGTAATACACTTACCACTATACCAGGGATTACCATAGTAATACACTCACCAGTACGGCAGCAATAGCCTTAGTAATGCACTCACCACTATGCCAGTGATAGCCATAGTAATGCAGTCATCACTACACCCGTGAAAGCCATAATAATACACTTACCACTACACCAGCAATAGCCATAATAGTAATACAGTCACGACTACACCAGTGATAGCCATAGTAATACACTTACCACTATGCCAGCGATAGCCATAGAAATACACTCACCACTACACCAGTGATAGCCTAAGTAATGCACTCACCACTATGCCAGTGATAGCTGTATTAATACACTCACCACTATGGCAGCGATACCCATCGAAATGCACTCAACACTATGCTAGTGATACCCATAGTAGTACACTCACCACTATGTCAGTCATAGCTGTACTAATCCATTCACCACTACACCAATGATACCAGCAGTAATACACTAACACCTACACAAGCGATACCCATAGTAATACACTCACCACTATGTCAGCAATAAATGTACTAATGCACTCACCACTATGCCAGTGATACCCATATAAATGCACTCACAACAATGTCAGAGATAATTGTACTAATGCACTCACCACTATGTCAGCGATACCCATAGTAGTACACTTGCCACTATGTCAGTGATAGCTGTACTAATCCATTCATCAATATGCCAATGATAGCAGTAGTAATACACTCACAACTACACCAGTGATAGCCGTAGTAATGCACTTACCTCTATGCCAGTGATAGCCATAGTAGTACACTCAACGCTATGTCAGTGATAGCTGTACTAATCCATTCACTACTACACCAATGATAGCAGTAGTAATACACTCACAACTACACCAGTAATAGCCGTAGTAATGCACTCACCACTATGCCAGTGATATCTATAGTAATGCACTCACCACTACACTGATAGCCACACCAATGTAATCACCAGAACGTCAGTGATAGCCATAATAATGCACTCACACACAATGCCAGTGACAGCTGTACTAATGCACTCATTACTATGCCAGTGATAGCCATAGTAATACACTTACCACTATGCCAGCAATAGATGTAGTAGCACACTCAACATTACACCAATAATAGCCATAGTAATACACTTACCACTATGCCAGGGATAACCATAGAAATACACTCACCACAACGGCAGCAATAGCCTTAGTAATGCACACACCACTATGCCAGTGATAGCCATAGTAATGCAGTCACCAATACACCAGTGATAGCCATAATAATACACCTACCACTACACCAGCAATAGCCATAATAGTAATACAGTCACCACTACACCAGTGATAGCCATAGTAATACACTTACCACTATGCCAGCGATAGCCATAGAAATACATTCACCACTACACCAGTGATAGCCTAAGTAATACACTCACCACTATGTCAGTGATAGCTGTATTAATACACTCACCACTTCATTAGTGATAGCTTTAGTAATGCACTCATCACTATGCCAGTGATAGCCATAGAAATGCACTCACCACTGCATCAGCGATAGCTATAGAAATGTACTCACCACTACATCAGCAATAGCCATACTAATATACTCACCACTACACTGACAGCCATACTAATGCACTCACCACAACACCAGCAATAGCCCTACTAATGCACGCACCACAATGCCAGCAAATAACTGTACTAATGCACTCATCACTATGCCAGCAATAACCATAGTCATACACTTGCCACTACACCTGTGATAGCTGTAGACATACACTTACCACTACACCAGCAATAGCCACTGTAATACACTTACCACTATGCTAGCGATAGTCATAGTAATGCAATTACCACTACACCAGTGATAGCCGTAGTAATACACTCACCACTACATCAGTGATAGCCATAGTAGTACACTCACCACTACACCAGTGAAAGCTGTACTAATGCACTCACCACTACATCAGAGAAGATATCCATAGTAATACACTCACCACTGCATCAGCAATAGCCTTAGCAATGCACTATACACTCACCACTATGCCAGTAATAGTGGTACTAATGTACTCATCACAATGTCAGTGTTAACCATACTAATGCACTCAAGTGGTCTCTCCATAATGACCACTGGAATCAAATGATCCCATAGGCATGATATCATTAGTAGGATGTTATTCATTGCTTACAGTTTTTACAAGTGAACTGCGGTGGTGGTGCTGCGGTAGCATTGTCGCCTCATAGCAAGACGTTGTCCCGTTTGATTCTCAGCTAGAGAGTCTTCTGTGTGGAGGCATACGTGAATGGGGCGTGCCTTCATTGAAGGTTGTGCATCAGGGCTGGTAACCCGGTATGTAAAAATCCACTACCAATCATTAGCGGACCGGAGTTCCGCTGTGGCGACCCCTAACCGGGAAAAGCCGAAAGACACAAACAAACAAACACTGTTACAATTACTGGTTCAAAACCTAGTTATAGGCCCCTTTTCCCATATTTATAACTAATTTTCCCTACAGCAGTTATGTTCAATTTGTTTCCAGAACTGGCATTCATTTGACTATATGTCTAGGCTGCTTGCTTTTAAACATAGTTTCATTAGTTAGCAATATCTCTACCATTACAACATTTTCACATCCTTAAGGCCACTTTCAAACACCCACTTTTGTAAAGAAGCAAACAAAGCCTTTTTAAATGTACTAGTTGCTAATAGATTCAAAAGAGGTTACTAGGCTAATGGCCCTAGGGCTTTTACAAGTCTAGCCATGTTATACCCATATTCCCTAATTGAACTTGGTTAGATGGTAGTTATTCACACAGCGAGTCTATGATCAGCACCAACTGCTCCTGTCCATGAGGTATTTTCATTTTATTTTTAGTATGTTAACACTCTGGTTCTAACCATAATTTAAAGACATGTTTTAAAAGATATAATTGAAGACCTTAGCATTCTGATAAGAGAAAATGTCCATCAATTAAATATTTGAGCTTGTACAATGTCATCTCAGGCTAATTAAACTTTTGAGCTTGTATAATGCCTTCTCAGGATAACAGTGTGTTTTTTTTCATACAATTGATATTCAGTGTCTCCCATGTCCATGAAGGCTTTCAAAAGTCCCCAGTCAATTAAGATGAGAGCATTCTAGCCAAAACGCTCCAGTGCCTTCCCTCATGGTAGGCATACCACTTGAAGGCTGACAGGTACAACTTGAGGTTTTTCTCCCTGGTCAGATGTTTCGTTGTTGAAATTATCTTTGATATTGTCATGGCTTTAGCTACTGACACCATACCATCATCTACAGCAATAATAGCCTGTAGCATTTGCTCAGTTGATATCTTTGTGAAAAGACAAATAGAAGTGGATACTACATACCACATCTGCACACCAAAATACTCCTTTCTCATCAGGAAGAATACATTTGCTGAAAAACTTTTATTCACAACAATCACCACAGGAACACTTTCTCTTTACTTAGGGAAAGTATACTCAAACAAATATGTGCAGGCAGTCAGAAATACAACTTCAGGACTTTATGGTATGAAAATATGTGTCAAAATATTCACACATCCTTCATTAAAGTACTACACCAACATGCCTTGGTGGAACCCTTCCATAAGCTAGTAAACATGAGCCTGACTGCAAACTTGGTCCTGGAAGTATGTTATTCAGCACTGGTGATGTCACTCCATAAAGGTGACCATACTACTGACCATAGAAACCTTAGGCCAGTCTGTCTGATGAGTCTCCTTTGTACATTCATGGAACACATTACTGACTACAGGCTCAGTCCCAGATGTATGTCGCACAGCACTGGTGATGCCACTACTTAAAGTGGCTCAAGTACTGACCATGAAAAGTGTAGGACCATCAGCCTGACAAGTCTCATTTGTAAGACTCTGAAATGCTTTATAAAAGACTTGATTAACATAGGCATAAAAATATTATCAGCTTAGATCCACAGCAATTTGATTTTGTAAAAGGTAGATCCTCCCAGGAATTGAATAAACACTGTGTAGGTTTACACTTTAGTGAAATGAGCACCAGAACTAATTACATATTCATGCTGCACATCATGCCTACACCAGCGCTAATCACATATTCATGCTGCTCATTATGCCTACACCAGCGCTAATCGCATATTCATGCTGCTCATCATGCCTGCACAGATACAAGCATGGTTTTGTGGCCATTAACAGTGCTGCTGCTATGAAACCACAAGGAGCAGCATGGACACAGAAATATGAAGCATCTGAGTGTGCCTATGACCAAACCTTCTCAGTGAGATTGTGTGGACAGCCACGATGACTACCAGGTTTGAAAATACTGCAATAACAGCTGTAATAGCATAGTGAAAAAAAGTGTACTGAGTGCAATGTACACAACAAAAATTATTTACAGAATGAAATAATGGAGAGGTGGAATGGCAAGGGCAAATACAAGGAAATGTACAAAAAGGCAGGGAAAGTGTGCACACAGACATAATGATATGCATGAATAAAGAGGAAGAAGTTATAGTAAATATGGCAACGTCCCAAGATAGTATATGTCAATGTATGTACACTTCAAAGCAAGTCAGTAGTATAATATTAAGCACATATGAGGATAGCACAGTATGCACTCCTCCTAACATTAAATACATATGAGGATAGCACAGTATGCACTCCTCCTAACATTAAGCAAATATGAGGATAGCACAGTATACACTCCTTCTAACATTAAGCACATATGAGGATAGCACAGTATGCACTCCTAACAATAAGCACATATGAGGATAGCACAGTATACACTCCTTCTAACATTAAGCACATATGAGGATAGCACAGTATGCACTCCTAACATTAAGCACATATGAGGATAGCACAGTATGCACGTCTCCTAACATTAAGCACATATGAGGATAGCACAGTATACACTCCTTCTAACATTAAGCACATATGAGGATAGCACAGTATACACTCCTCCTAACATTAAGCACATATGAGGATAGCACAGTATACACTCCTTCTAACATTAAGCACATATGAGGATAGCACAGTATGCACGTCTCCTAACATTAAGCACATATGAGGATAGCACAGTATGCACTCCTAACATTAAACACATATGAGGATAGCACAGTATACACTCCTTCTAACATTAAACACATATGAGGATAGCACAGTATGCACTCCTAACATTAAACACATATGAGGATAGCACAGTATGCACTCCTAACATTAAACACATATGAGGATAGCACAGTATGCACTCCTAACATTAAACACATATGAGGATAGCACAGTATGCACTCCTCCTACCATTAAGCACATATGAGGATAGCACAGTATGCACTCCTCCTAACATTAAGCACATATGAGGATAGCACAGTATGCACTCCTAACATTAAACACATATGAGGATAGCACAGTATACACTCCTTCTAACATTAAACACATATGAGGATAGCACAGTATGCACTCCTAACATTAAACACATATGAGGATAGCACAGTATGCAATCCTAACATTAAACACATATGAGGATAGCACAGTATACACTCCTAACATTAAACACATATGAGGATAGCACAGTATACACTCCTCCTAACATTAAGGACATATGAGGATAGCACAGTATACACTCCTCCTAACATTAAGCACATATGAGGATAGCACAGTATACACTCCTTCTAACATTAAGCACATATGAGGATAGCACAGTATGCACGTCTCCTAACATTAAGCACATATGAGGATAGCACAGTATGCACATCTCCTAACATTAAGCACATATGAGGATAGCACAGTATACACTCCTTCTAACATTAAGCACATATGAGGATAGCACAGTATGCACTCCTAACATTAAGCACATATGAGGATAGCACAGTATACACTCCTTCTAACATTAAACACATATGAGGATAGCACAGTATGCACTCCTAACATTAAACACATATGAGGATAGCACAGTATGCACGTCTCCTAACATTAAGCACATATGAGGATAGCACAGTATGCACTCCTAACATTAAACACATATGAGGATAGCACAGTATACACTCCTTCTAACATTAAACACATATGAGGATAGCACAGTATGCACTCCTAACATTAAACACATATGAGGATAGCACAGTATGCACTCCTAACATTAAACACATATGAGGATAGCACAGTATGCACTCCTAACATTAAACACATATGAGGATAGCACAGTATGCACTCCTCCTAACATTAAGCACATATGAGGATAGCACAGTATGCACTCCTCCTAACATTAAGCACATATGAGGATAGCACAGTATGCACTCCTAACATTAAACACATATGAGGATAGCACAGTATACACTCCTTCTAACATTAAACACATATGAGGATAGCACAGTATGCACTCCTAACATTAAACACATATGAGGATAGCACAGTATGCACTCCTAACATTAAACACATATGAGGATAGCACAGTATACACTCCTAACATTAAACACATATGAGGATAGCACAGTATTCACTCCTCCTAACATTAAGCACATATGAGGATAGCACAGTATGCACTCCTAACATTAAGCACATATGAGGATAGCACAGTATACACTCCTTCTAACATTAAACACATATGAGGATAGCACAGTATGCACTCCTAACATTAAACACATATGAGGATAGCACGGTATGCACGTCTCCTAACATTAAGCACATATGAGGATAGCACAGTATGCACTCCTAACATTAAACACATATGAGGATAGCACAGTATACACTCCTTCTAACATTAAACACATATGAGGATAGCACAGTATACACTCCTTCTAACATTAAACACATATGAGGATAGCACAGTATGCACTCCTAACATTAAGCACATATGAGGATAGCACAGTATACACTCCTTCTAACATTAAACACATATGAGGATAGCACAGTATGCACTCCTAACATTAAGCACATATGAGGATAGCACAGTATGCACTCCTCCTAACATTAAGCACATATGAGGATAGCACAGTATGCACTCCTAACATTAAGCACATATGAGGATAGCACAGTATACACCCCTTCTAACATTAAGCACATATGAGGATAGCACAGTATACACTCCTTCTAACATTAAGCACATATGAGGATAGCACAGTATGCACGTCTCCTAACATTAAGCACATATGAGGATAGCACAGTATGCACATCTCCTAACATTAAGCACATATGAGGATAGCACAGTATACACTCCTTCTAACTTTAAGCACATATGAGGATAGCACAGTATGCACTCCTAACATTAAACACATATGAGGATAGCACAGTATGCACTCCTAACATTAAACACATATGAGGATAGCACAGTATGCACTCCTCCTAACATTAAGCACATATGAGGATAGCACAGTATGCACTCCTAACATTAAGCACATATGAGGATAGCACAGTATGCACTCCTTCTAACATTAAACACATATGAGGATAGCACAGTATGCACTCCTAACATTAAGCACATATGAGGATAGCACAGTATGCACTCCTCCTAACATTAAGCACATATGAGGATAGCACAGTATGCACTCCTTCTAACATTAAACACATATGAGGATAGCACAGTATGCACTCCTAACATTAAGCACATATGAGGATAGCACAGTATACACTCCTAACAGTAAACACATACGAGGATAGCACAGTATACACTCCTCCTAACATTAAGCACATATGAGGATAGCACAGTATGCACGTCTCCTAACATTAAGCACATATGAGGATAGCACAGTATGCACTCCTCCCAACATTAAGCACATATGAGGATAGCACAGTATGCACTCCTCCTAACATTTAGCACATATGAGGATAGCACAGTATGCACTCCTAACATTAAGCACATATGAGGATAGCACAGTATACACTCCTTCTAACATTAAGCACATATGAGGATATCACAGTATGCACTCCTAACATTAAGCACATATGAGGATAGCACAGTATACACTCCTTCTAACATTAAACACATATGAGGATAGCACAGTATACACTTCTCCTAACATTAAGCACATATGAGGATAGCACAGTATGCACTCCTCCTAACATTAAGCACATATGAGGATAGCACAGTATGCACTCCTAACATTAAGCACATATGAGGATAGCACAGTATACACTCCTTCTAACATTAAGCACATATGAGGATAGCACAGTATGCACTCCTAACATTAAACACATATGAGGATAGCACAGTATGCACTCCTAACATTAAGCACATATGAGGATAGCACAGTATACACTCCTTCTAACATTAAGCACATATGAGGATAGCACAGTATGCACTCCTAACATTAAGCACATTTGAGGATAGCACAGTATGCACTCCTAACATTAAACACATATGAGGATAGCACAGTATACACTCCTTCTAACATTAAGCACATATGAGGATAGCACAGTATGCACTCCTAACATTAAACACATATGAGGATAGCACAGTATGCACGTCTCCTAACATTAAGCACATATGAGGATAGCACAGTATGCACTCCTCCTAACATTAAGCACATATGAGGATAGCACAGTATGCACTCCTCCTAACATTAAGCACATATGAGGATAGCACAGTATACACTCCTTCTAACATTAAGCACATATGAGGATAGCACAGTATGCACTCCTAACATTAAGCACATATGAGGATAGCACAGTATACACTCCTTCTAACATTAAGCACATATGAGGATAGCACAGTATGCACTCCTAACATTAAGCACATATGAGGATAGCACAGTATACACTCCTTCTAACATTAAACACATATGAGGATAGCACAGTATACACTCCTCCTAACATTAAGCACATATGAGGATAGCACAGTATACACTCCTTCTAACATTAAGCACATATGAGGATAGCACAGTATGCACTCCTAACATTAAGCACATATGAGGATAGCACAGTATGCACTCCTAACATTAAGCACATATGAGGATAGCACAGTATACACTCCTTCTAACATTAAGCACATATGAGGATAGCACAGTATGCACTCCTAACATTAAGCACATATGAGGATAGCACAGTATGCACTCCTAACATTAAACACATATGAGGATAGCACAGTATGCACTCCTAACATTAAACACATATGAGGATAGCACAGTATGCACTCCTCCTAACATCTTCTGTGTGACTGCATTGTATCATCACACATGACAGCATATATGTGGCGGACACACATGTTTACATGTCAATGGAGATGTGAGTTTGTGATATAAACATCACTGACATGCTCACTGAAGTGGACATTTGGCAAGGACAGTATAGCCAATAGGGGGTATGTGCATAGCCTGAAGATCTGCAAAATGACTTGCTTGGATATAACTAACATGTCAGCATACCTGTGAACTAATCATGGACGCATAGTAACAGACTCCTGGACTAATGTAGACAGAAACAGGCACAATCATGGACACATAGTAACAGACTCCTGGACTAATGTAGACAGAAACAGGCACAATCATGGACACATAGTAACAGACTCCTGGACTAATGTAGACAGAAACAGGCACAATCATGGACACATAGTAACAGACTCCTGGACTAATGTAGACAGAAACAGGCACAATCATGGACACATAGTAACAGACTCCTGGACTAATGTAGACAGAAACAGGCACAATCATGGACACATAGTAACAGACTCCTGGACTAATGTAGACAGAAACAGGCACAATCATGGACACATAGTAACAGACTCCTGGACTAATGTAGACAGAAACAGGCACAATCATGGACACATAGTAACAGACTCCTGGACTAATGTAGACAGAAACAGGCACAATCATGGACACATAGTAACAGACTCCTGGACTAATGTAGACAGAAACAGGCACAATCATGGACACATAGTAACAGACTCCTGGACTAATGTAGACAGAAACAGGCACAATCATGGACACATAGTAACAGACTCCTGGACTAATGTAGACAGAAACAGGCACAATCATGGACACATAGTAACAGACTCCTGGACTAATGTAGACAGAAACAGGCACAATCATGGACACATAGTAACAGACTCCTGGACTAATGTAGACAGAAACAGGCACAATCATGGACACATAGTAACAGACTCCTGGACTAATGTAGACAGAAACAGGCACAATCATGGACACATAGTAACAGACTCCTGGACTAATGTAGACAGAAACAGGCACAATCATGGACACATAGTAACAGACTCCTGGACTAATGTAGACAGAAACAGGCACAATCATGGACACATAGTAACAGACTCCTGGACTAATGTAGACAGAAACAGGCACAATCATGGACACATAGTAACAGACTCCTGGACTAATGTAGACAGAAACAGGCACAATCATGGACACATAGTAACAGACTCCTGGACTAATGTAGACAGAAACAGGCACAATCATGGACACATAGTAACAGACTCCTGGACTAATGTAGACAGAAACAGGCACAATCATGGACACATAGTAACAGACTCCTGGACTAATGTAGACAGAAACAGGCACAATCATGGACACATAGTAACAGACTCCTGGACTAATGTAGACAGAAACAGGCACAATCATGGACACATAGTAACAGACTCCTGGACTAATGTAGACAGAAACAGGCACAATCATGGACACATAGTAACAGACTCCTGGACTAATGTAGACAGAAACAGGCACAATCATGGACACATAGTAACAGACTCCTGGACTAATGTAGACAGAAACAGGCACAATCATGGACACATAGTAACAGACTCCTGGACTAATGTAGACAGAAACAGGCACAATCATGGACACATAGTAACAGACTCCTGGACTAATGTAGACAGAAACAGGCACAATCATGGACACATAGTAACAGACTCCTGGACTAATGTAGACAGAAACAGGCACAATCATGGACACATAGTAACAGACTCCTGGACTAATGTAGACAGAAACAGGCACAATCATGGACACATAGTAACAGACTCCTGGACTAATGTAGACAGAAACAGGCACAATCATGGACACATAGTAACAGACTCCTGGACTAATGTAGACAGAAACAGGCACAATCATGGACACATAGTAACAGACTCCTGGACTAATGTAGACAGAAACAGGCACAATCATGGACACATAGTAACAGACTCCTGGACTAATGTAGACAGAAACAGGCACAATCATGGACACATAGTAACAGACTCCTGGACTAATGTAGACAGAAACAGGCACAATCATGGACACATAGTAACAGACTCCTGGACTAATGTAGACAGAAACAGGCACAATCATGGACACATAGTAACAGACTCCTGGACTAATGTAGACAGAAACAGGCACAATCATGGACACATAGTAACAGACTCCTGGACTAATGTAGACAGAAACAGGCACAATCATGGACACATAGTAACAGACTCCTGGACTAATGTAGACAGAAACAGGCACAATCATGGACACATAGTAACAGACTCCTGGACTAATGTAGACAGAAACAGGCACAATCATGGACACATAGTAACAGACTCCTGGACTAATGTAGACAGAAACAGGCACAATCATGGACACATAGTAACAGACTCCTGGACTAATGTAGACAGAAACAGGCACAATCATGGACACATAGTAACAGACTCCTGGACTAATGTAGACAGAAACAGGCACAATCATGGACACATAGTAACAGACTCCTGGACTAATGTAGACAGAAACAGGCACAATCATGGACACATAGTAACAGACTCCTGGACTAATGTAGACAGAAACAGGCACAATCATGGACACATAGTAACAGACTCCTGGACTAATGTAGACAGAAACAGGCACAATCATGGACACATAGTAACAGACTCCTGGACTAATGTAGACAGAAACAGGCACAATCATGGACACATAGTAACAGACTCCTGGACTAATGTAGACAGAAACAGGCACAATCATGGACACATAGTAACAGACTCCTGGACTAATGTAGACAGAAACAGGCACAATCATGGACACATAGTAACAGACTCCTGGACTAATGTAGACAGAAACAGGCACAATCATGGACACATAGTAACAGACTCCTGGACTAATGTAGACAGAAACAGGCACAATCATGGACACATAGTAACAGACTCCTGGACTAATGTAGACAGAAACAGGCACAATCATGGACACATAGTAACAGACTCCTGGACTAATGTAGACAGAAACAGGCACAATCATGGACACATAGTAACAGACTCCTGGACTAATGTAGACAGAAACAGGCACAATCATGGACACATAGTAACAGACTCCTGGACTAATGTAGACAGAAACAGGCACAATCATGGACACATAGTAACAGACTCCTGGACTAATGTAGACAGAAACAGGCACAATCATGGACACATAGTAACAGACTCCTGGACTAATGTAGACAGAAACAGGCACAATCATGGACACATAGTAACAGACTCCTGGACTAATGTAGACAGAAACAGGCACAATCATGGACACATAGTAACAGACTCCTGGACTAATGTAGACAGAAACAGGCACAATCATGGACACATAGTAACAGACTCCTGGACTAATGTAGACAGAAACAGGCACAATCATGGACACATAGTAACAGACTCCTGGACTAATGTAGACAGAAACAGGCACAATCATGGACACATAGTAACAGACTCCTGGACTAATGTAGACAGAAACAGGCACAATCATGGACACATAGTAACAGACTCCTGGACTAATGTAGACAGAAACAGGCACAATCATGGACACATAGTAACAGACTCCTGGACTAATGTAGACAGAAACAGGCACAATCATGGACACATAGTAACAGACTCCTGGACTAATGTAGACAGAAACAGGCACAATCATGGACACATAGTAACAGACTCCTGGACTAATGTAGACAGAAACAGGCACAATCATGGACACATAGTAACAGACTCCTGGACTAATGTAGACAGAAACAGGCACAATCATGGACACATAGTAACAGACTCCTGGACTAATGTAGACAGAAACAGGCACAATCATGGACACATAGTAACAGACTCCTGGACTAATGTAGACAGAAACAGGCACAATCATGGACACATAGTAACAGACTCCTGGACTAATGTAGACAGAAACAGGCACAATCATGGACACATAGTAACAGACTCCTGGACTAATGTAGACAGAAACAGGCACAATCATGGACACATAGTAACAGACTCCTGGACTAATGTAGACAGAAACAGGCACAATCATGGACACATAGTAACAGACTCCTGGACTAATGTAGACAGAAACAGGCACAATCATGGACACATAGTAACAGACTCCTGGACTAATGTAGACAGAAACAGGCACAATCATGGACACATAGTAACAGACTCCTGGACTAATGTAGACAGAAACAGGCACAATCATGGACACATAGTAACAGACTCCTGGACTAATGTAGACAGAAACAGGCACAATCATGGACACATAGTAACAGACTCCTGGACTAATGTAGACAGAAACAGGCACAATCATGGACACATAGTAACAGACTCCTGGACTAATGTAGACAGAAACAGGCACAATCATGGACACATAGTAACAGACTCCTGGACTAATGTAGACAGAAACAGGCACAATCATGGACACATAGTAACAGACTCCTGGACTAATGTAGACAGAAACAGGCACAATCATGGACACATAGTAACAGACTCCTGGACTAATGTAGACAGAAACAGGCACAATCATGGACACATAGTAACAGACTCCTGGACTAATGTAGACAGAAACAGGCACAATCATGGACACATAGTAACAGACTCCTGGACTAATGTAGACAGAAACAGGCACAATCATGGACACATAGTAACAGACTCCTGGACTAATGTAGACAGAAACAGGCACAATCATGGACACATAGTAACAGACTCCTGGACTAATGTAGACAGAAACAGGCACAATCATGGACACATAGTAACAGACTCCTGGACTAATGTAGACAGAAACAGGCACAATCATGGACACATAGTAACAGACTCCTGGACTAATGTAGACAGAAACAGGCACAATAATGGACACATAGTAACAGACTCCTGGACTAATGTAGACAAAAACAGGCACAATCATGGACACATAGTAACAGACTCCTGGACTAATGTAGACAGAAACAGGCACAATCATGGACACATAGTAACAGACTCCTGGACTAATGTAGACAGAAACAGGCACAATCATGGACACTTAAAATATTGCAAACATTAATTTGCAGCATTGACAGAACATGTTTTAGTTGAATAAAGAAACCCTAATTTACATTGACTGCTGTGAGATCAGAATCCCTACCTATGCAATTACATAAGCTGCAGAACACACCTAATTAACAGTAACACCACTGCAGAAGTCTGCCTTTAAGGTTGTAGGGTTTATTAAATCCTGCTGCCATGTCTAATAATCTTGGTAAACATTGTCAAAAAAGTATCACAAGCTGCGGTCATTGGTCACACTGTATACACAGAGTAACTGGAGCTTGAGTCCATATCTTGCTGCCCTCACTCAAGTATCATTCAGAAAATACTTTTACACTGGTACATGATTCCACAGCAATTTCATATAGACCTCCCCACATCCTCTTCTCAACATACACTGATGATGTCCTCTATAAAGTGCACTCTGACACCATTAAGGTCAGATTTGTATGGTGGTGATAGAGTGAAGTAATGGGTTATCTAGGTTGTGTAATTAGACAGGTGGGAGTTCTAACTTCACAGCCAATATGAATGTGTACGTTCATTCAACTCTCAGTTCAAAGACAGTTTTAGACAAGGTTGTGAGTCCCCAGCTATGTGAGAAACTCTTACCAACATCTTCATCTTCATACACTGATGATGTCATCTTCTATGAAGTGCACTGTGACAATACTACAGTCAGATTTGTGCTGTGATGCTAGCACTAACTACTGTGTTCTGCAGCTTGTATAACTAAGTAGGTAAGAGGTCTTGCCTCACAGCAGTCAACTTGAATGTGTGTATTTGTTCAGCTCTTAGTGTGGAGACAATCTTACATCAGGATACGAGTCCACAGCTGTGTTAGAGACTCTTGACAATACCTTCTTCTCTGCATACACTGATGATGTCATCCTCTTTAAAGTGCAGTCTGACACCATTAATGACAAACTTGTGCAGTGGAGCTAACTTTTATAATTAGAGAGGTGGGGTTTCTAATCTCATAGCAGTGAACTTGTGTATGTAGTTAGAAGAGCATAAGCCTAGGTCCTGTCACACTCAAGCACCATTCAGAAGATACTTTTACACAGCTACATGATTCCACAGCAATTTCATACAGCCATCCCAACATCTTCTTCACAACATACACTGATAATGTGATCCTCTATAAAGTGCATTCTGACAATATCAAATTCAGACTTCTGCAGTGGTGCAAGTGTTAAGTACTGTGGTGTCTAGACTGTGTTATTAGATCAGTTGTGGTTCTTATCTCATAGCAGTTGACTTTGGTGTTCTTTCAGCTATAAGTCTGGAGACAACTTTACACCAGGATGTGAGTCCACAGCTATGTCAGGCACTCCTACCCAAACATCTTCTTCTCAGCATACTTTGATGATGTCATCCCACAGCTATGTCAGACACTCCTAACCAAACATCTTCTTCTTCTTCTCAGTATACATTGATGATGTTATCCCACAGCTATGTCAGACACTCCTACCCAAACCTCTATTTCTCAGCATACATTGATGATGTCATCCCACAGCTATGTCAGACACTCCTGCCCAAACCTCTACTTCTCAGCATACGTTGATGATGTCATCCCACAGCTATGTCAGACACTCATACCCAAGCATCTTCTCAGCATACATTGATGATGTCATCCCACAACCATGTCAGACACTCCTACCTAAACATCTACTTCTCAGCATATATTGATGATGTCACCCCACAACTATGTCAGACACTCCTACCCAAACCTCTACTTCTCAGCATGCACTGATGATGTCATCTCACAGCTATGTCAGACACTCCTACTCAAACATCTTCTTCTCAGCATACACTGATGATGTCATCCCACAACTATGTCAGACACTTCTACCCAAACCTCTACTTCTCAGCCTACACTGATGATGTTATCCCACAGCTATGTCAGGCACTCCTACCCAAACATCTTCTTCTCAGCATACATTGATGATGTTATCCCACAGCTGCGTCTGACACTCCTACCCAAACATCTTCTTCTCAGCATACTTTGATGATGTCATCCCACAGCTATGTCAAGCACTTCTACCCAAACCTCTACTTCTCAGCATACACTGATGATGTTATCCCACAGTGATGTCAGGCACTCCTACCCAAACATCTTCTTCTCAGCATACATTGATGATGTCATCCCACAGCTATGTCTGACACTCCTACCCAAACATCTTCTTCTCAGCATACTTTGATGATGTAATTCCACAGCTATGTCAGACACTCCTACTCAAACATCTACTTCCAAGCATACACTGATGATTTAATCTCCTATAAAGTGCACTCTGACAGTGTTGGAATCAGATATCTGTGGTGGCACTAGTCTTATGTCATATGGAATACAGCTTTTATACCTACACAGGTGTGATACTCAAATCTGATCTCAGTTAACTTGTGTGTGGTTGGTGGTATATTATGGTCATTGTATGGTGTTTTGAATCTCTTTTCATTTGACTCACACTCAGGAGAACTCTTTACATAGAATCCTGAATCAAACATACCCCTTTTCCCTCTGTCCACATAAAGTCCATTCTGTTGAACACTGAAGATGTCATCATTTCAAAGATGCATAGACACATTGTGAAGCAGAGCCCCTATATGACAAATGGACAGAAACAGCCTGTAATAAAATAAAACACATACACAGATACATGCATACATATGCACATACCCCTACTATCTTACATCATATAGATATAGTGGTGTATGTTTAAATGGTAAAAAATTGCTAGGATTTTATGTGCTCTTGGCCAGTAGCCTAGCAATGTCATATGACTCTATAAACTTTGCACATCTCAATGTTGTTGTCATCCCCATGTGCTATGCTGAGATGTGGATGTACTGTATCACTACAACAGTGTATTCCAATCTGTAATTTGAGCTACTGTATTGCTAGCCACTACTACCATTTAGTTACATAATCCTTTCACAACAGCTGCTGTAATGTGCATCCTTAGGGTGTTGACATTGGTTGAAGCTATGTATATTGTTGCCTTACTAAGGCATGTGCTCTTTTACTGCAGTATATCACTATCCTACACAGTTGTCATGCAGCCATCACAGTTTCAGCTGCAGTATGTTGGAATCAGCAATACTGTCTTCAAAATGAGGTATTACTTTGCACATTCAGATGCTCCCTTGCAAAGTTATTTACCAAAATATGAAAAAAATCATAATTTTCATAACCTAAGTTTGAAACAAACTTTGATATCTGTACATGTGTACACCATACAGGGACAATTCTTTTACCATGTTGGAACTATCAATACTGTCTTCAAAATGAGGTATTACTTAGCACATCCAGATGATCCCTTGCAAAGTTATTTACCAAAATATGAAAAAAATCATAATTCCCATAACCTAAGTTATTTTATTATTATTTTATTTTACATTTGTTGACCGGGCTAGTCTAGCTGGATACATGTCCTTTTTCAGTAGAGGCCCGGGGAGAAAAGCTCCATCATGATGAGAAAACACAATACGGTTACTTACAGCAGAAACAACAATAACATAATAATAACAAGAAAACAGGAAAATTTCCATACTGATAAAATCACAATTACATGTTGTGTAAATGATCTTGACATGGTTACATTGAGAAGCAGTGAGGTTCAGATTAAAAACTCTGAGAGGAAGAAGAGACTGAGGTGATATGAGACCTTTAGGGTTAGTCTGGTGTAGGACATGGGCATAACCAGTGTGACTTAAGGAATTCTTTGAGATTATTTTTGAATAGATTAAGCGAGGTCGTAAGTCTTAGGTTATTAGGAAGGGAATTCCAAAGCTTTCCAATGGAATTGGCATAGAGAGCATCACCACCCAAATTATTAGATTTAATGGTTAGCACCTGAACACGATTTGAGGATCTAAACTGTGATATATGTACATGTGTACAACATACAGGGACAGTTCTGTTACCATGTTGGAAGTGTCAATACTGTCTTCAAAATGAGGTATTACTTAGCACATTCGGATGCTTCATTGCAAAGTTATTTACCAAAATATGAAAACAAAAATCATAATTTCCATAACCTAAGTCCGAAACAAACTTTGATATCTGTACATGTGTACAACATACAGGGACAGTTCTTTTACCATGTCAGAACTATCAATGCTGTCTTCAAAATGAGGTGTTACTTTGCACACTGACATGCTCCTTTGCAAAGTTATTTACCTAAATATGAAAAAAATCATAATTTCCATAACCTGAGTCCTAACAAAACTGATATCTGTACATGTGTATAGCATTCAGAAGCAGTTTTTTTACCATGTAGATACATATGATTGTAAATATACACATTCTTGGTGTAGCCAACATACTGCTGAATGCGTACATTTAAAGAGAAAAAGAAAGGTAAGGACCGCCACTCCACTAATGAACCCAGGACAGGCATGGGACTTCAGTGGGAGACAAGGCCATCTGATCTCTCCGATATCTGTCCTGGCTACCCACTCAGACAGCAGATACCACTGCAGTCTCACAACCTCCTTCAGTGTCAGCAGTCTACCTTACCTATGCCTTTTCTCTTTACATGTGTCCATTCAGCAATGGACCTAAGGGATCAGGTTCTGTATTAGTAAGCCCTTCCTGTCATCTAAACTTTACACATACCTGATAAAAGCAGACTAAAAAAAAAGTATTGCAGGATGGTCACTGACATATTAGATTGTACGTGGTAGCACTCTCCTGAAACAGTTCTTTCTCAGCATCTTCACCAGCTCCTTACCATGGTTATTTGCCAAATTCAGAAAAATATATTTTACACAACAAATTTCATAATAGAATTATACTTACAATACTGGTCCTACTTGGTCATGGGTGTTTCCCATTCTTCTCACAAGCTGCATGTTACCAATCCTGCATAGCTCTCCTCACGCCATTGTGGCAGTCAAGTCAAGAACAGTGCAATGCCCTCCTCAGTTAGGTGAATGCCATCCCTTCTGAACAGATGAACATCTTCTGCAGTGATGCTGTCATGGCAGATTGAAGATCCACCAACCCTGTGCATCAAGCCGTGCATGAATCCATTCTGTAAATGTCTGGCCTTATGAGCTGCCCATTGACTGTTTGCTGTTTTCCATATCTGTTGAGGAATCATATCAGACCACAGAAAATTACAGTGTGGCCACCGAGACTGCGGGTGTTCAAAAATTGATGTGATTTGAAACCGTAGCCTTCCAAGTGGTTGACTGATGACATCATTCTCTCCAATGTGCAGCTCAAGAATGTTGGGCTCAGGGTAGATGGAACACTTCTCTTCCAGCAACTGCAGTACTCTGCTCCAATGCATACCTCTTCTTGCAATCCAGTATACATTCACATTGGATGTGGGGAAGCTCAAGTTGTACTGGTTTTCAGTTACGGAGGCATAGCTGGCAGCCCAGTGAATGTAGGAATGGCCACATGCTCACACTCTCACTTGTCGTTCTCCTGTTCGTGAAGCCATGTCAGTGGCAGAAGGTGGATTAACCTGCCTAGGGAAAAAAATGCAAACAGATTACTACTGATGTTTGACAGATATATTGGAAGACTACATATATATGTATATCATATGCATTACCTGGTTAGCCCATCCAACTCTTCACTCCTATCCACAGGGGCATTATTCTTTTCATAAGGTACATAAGTGGTGATGACGCTGCAGAGGTACATACCTACCACCCATGAAAACACCAAATTACAAACAATGACTGATATGGGAGCACAGAAAGGGCACATGTAAATGGAAAAAGAAGGGTAAGGACCGCCACTCCACTAATATGCCAAGGCCAGGCATGGGGCTTCAGCTCGTGGGTGTCTGAAGTGTCCCATACCAATGCTGGCCACACAATCAGACTGCTGGTAGCAGCAAAGACTTCTGATTGCATGCAATGCCAGCACTCTGCCTTACCTCTGTCTTTTCCATCTACATGTGCCCTTTTGGCAATGGCCATATGTAAATCCTGTTGCCCTGACCTATATACATTTACTACACCTGAAGGGAGAGAGACTGAGGGGAGAGGTACAGCAAGACAACATGTGAAAAGCAAACTGGCAAACCAAACTAAGAAACAAAAAAACAGGCAGTTGCGAGTATGCAGTCAAGATAGAGTTTATTAAATGCTTTTCATCAGCTCTTCAAGGCTGACTTCATCAGAAACAAGATCCATTGTTACAAACCTATTATATATACACATAGTAATTAATTAATTAACCCTAGTTAAAGGGACAGTAGGAATACAATCCTTAGCTCCTATAATAAGCTGTATTCCCAATAAATTACTCATAAACAGTTCGAAAACTTACCACCAACATTAAATAAAAAAATTTTTAAAAATTTTTAAAAACATATTGAATAAAATAAATAACAACCTAGTTAGAGAAAACCTAGTTAAAAAGAGACACCCACACAGCTCTCTGAGTGGAAACTATCACACAGATTGTCATACAATTTAATGAATCGATAATGTTACATGAAGGAATGCAGATAAATGTATAGTATACTGATTTCGTTTTTAATTATCTTTTTTATATATATCACTAATGCACTCATATTTTTTCACCTCTTTAGGCTATTTAATTTCAATATGCTGCTAATTGAACAAGCATCATTTAACCCTGGGGAACTATATGCATTTAATCTAACTTGCCAAGTTAACTCCAGTTCCTCGAGTTTAAGAGGTCTAGAGCCTCCTCTAATATCAACTTTGACTTGATCAATAACGAGGAACTTGAAGGAATGGTCCTTGTTACTGGAAATGTGTTTTGCTAGTGCATTATCAGATTTCGATTTTTTTACAGCATACAGGTGTTTATACATTCTGTCGCGTAATCTCTCAGTTTTGCCTACATAGTACGCTGCACAGGATGTACACTTTGCTAAATATGTCACAAAGGTGGAATTACAATTATATCTACCCTTTAATCTGTATATTGTACTATTGATATGAAAAATATTAATTTCATCTACATATTTAGAATAGTTACAATTAAGGCATTTAGACATGCCTGGGTTCCTTACTATTAGTGTGTCTTGTTTTTCTAATAATGATTTGAGATTCTTTCCTTTTCTGAAGGTCACCGTAGGGCCATCACCTATTTTCTGATAGATGTCAGGGTACATTTTAAATAAGTCCCAGTTTTTTCTTAGAATAGCTAAACATTGATTACTATGTCTACTGAAGGTGGTAATAAAATTAGTAGAAGTGTTGGTATCACTAGAACTTATATCTATAGGTGTATCTTTGCTGACATTTAAATCCACATTGACATCTAAGTTACATCCTGGACTTATAGGCAAGATGGTTGATTTAACACTAAGCAGTGGTGTATATATATTGTTACTACTTTTATCCATAACTTCTTGGATAAGTGTATCCAATAAGGATTCGGGGTACCCCCTGTGGAGGAACATATTCTTGATTAAATCACACTCCTCATGGAATTCATCATCTAAGCTGACCATTCTAGATGCTCTTACCAATTGCCCCTTGATAACCGATTTCTTTTGATGAAATGGGTGGCTGCTCGTGTAATGTAAGAAAGTGTTAGAATATGTGTTTTTCCTATATATCCTAGCTGTGTAGGAATTCAAAACATAATTCTTATTTAACAAAACATCCAAATAAGCAATGGTGTTGCAATCAAATGTAGACGTAAAATGAAGGAAGTCAGTAGTGTTGTTAAAATAGTCCAAAACCAGTACACTTTCACCTTCGTTACCCTTAAAGAGGACAAAAATATCATCCAAAAATCTGGTGTAAAAAATGAAGGTTTTGGAAAACTTACCATCCTTAAAAACATACTCTGACTCCCAATATGCCATCACTAAATTCGCAATGCTACCTCCACAGGGAGACCCCATAGCTACACCTACTTTTTGCAAAAATAAGTCATTGGAAAACATAAAGTAATTGTTAGAGAGGACTAAATCCATAAGTGTTGAAACCAAATTGATTTCCCTAGTGGTTGCATTATGTTTGACAAGCATAAGTGCTACCCATTCTAGTGCTACTTCATGTGGTATGTTAGTATACAAGTCCCTCACGTCTATAGTGAGAAAGTTGTAATTCATGTTAAATTCCAATGAACCTATCTTATCTAAGAAGTACCAAGAGTCCTTACATATTTGGCTCTCATGTACAAGGTATTTTTGCAAAATAGCGTCCACAACTTTTGCACAAGAATAGGTAGGTGACCCCCTACTATCCACTAATGGTCTCAGAGGTGGATCCTCTATACTCTTATGGATTTTGGGGATACCAAAGATACATGGGTTCATAGGTTCATAGGTTTATAGGTTCATACTAGGCTATCTGCCCTAGGGCATTTATAAGCCTAGCTAGAATGTGTTTGGCTTTCGCCATCCATTTTAAATTTATTTTGCTATGCCCTTTTTCGAGGTTAGTATACTGTGCCTCTGTCTAACAGTGACACAGAAGTTATCCCGGGGTAAACCTACGATCTCCCATCCACTCATCAAGATTCCTCTTGAAGAGAGTCAATGAGGGACTCTGCCTAACCTGGACTGGGATTTTATTCCAGAGTGAAGGGAGCCTCTGGGTTATGAATCTGTCCCTCCAGCATGTCCTATTTAGTTCAGTGCTGAGGTTCAAGTCTCTCGAGCTCGTAGCTTGATGGGATTTGGATTTTCTGAGGTGCAGCATGTCCATTAATTCTGGGTTGGACATGGCTTTATACGTCAGGCACAGATTGCCTCTGAACAGGCGGTATGCCACTGAGTAGAGCTGGAGTTTCTTTAACCGGGCAGCATATGGCATCTGTTTGAGCCCTTTGATCCTCATGGTGAGGTACGTTTGGGGTCTTTCCAGTTGCTGCAGGTGTCTGGTAAGGTACATCCCAAAAGAGGCATTTTACTCAATTATGGGCCTGATGAGGGATGAGTAAAGAGGCACGATGACCTCCCCTAATCTGTATGTGAATCCCTTCATGATTAGGTGGGCTATATAAAATGTTTTTCTAACCACTTTGGCCACATGGTTGTCAAATGAGAGATTGCTATCAACTTGGGTCCCCAGGTCCCTAATTACTTCTTCTGTACTTAATGGATTACCACCTATGTTGTAATTTGTGGGCACTTTGTTTTTGCCAAAGGGGATGACTATACATTTTTTGGCATTTAGCTTGAGGCCATGGCTCTGGCACCAGTTGTCTGTTTCTATGAGGCCCTGTTGGAGGATGCTTGTGTTGGCTGGAGAGTCGATTATGGCACTCAGTTTGCAGTCATCTGCGAACTTGGTCAGCCACAGTCCTTCTGTGTTGGCCTGTAACTCTGAGAAATATATACCGAACAAGAGAAGTCCCAGGACTGAGCCTTGTGGGACACCACTTGTAACTGGTTTGGAGTCTGACATGGCTCCAGCAATTCTAACCATGTGGGTTCTGTCCTTCAGCCAGTTTACAATCCATCTAGTGACATAGGGGTTTATATTTAAGCTGGTGAGCTTATCTATAATGCCCGAGTGGGGTATTGTATCGAAGGCTTTTACGAGGTCCAGGTAGGCTGTGTGGACCACCTTCCTCTCGTCAATGGCCTTGGTGACTGTTTCAAAGAAATCAACCAGGTTTAAGAGGCAGGATCTGCCATTAACAAAGCTGAACTAGGTAGGATCCAGTGCCTGTAGGTCCCCAATATCTTTATTTATGAGGTCCATGATGATCCTTTCCATAGCTTTGCAGACCAAGCTAGTCAGGCTTATGGGGTGATAGTTTCCAGGATCCATTGAGGCACCACCTTTATAGAGAGGGACCACTGTTGCTGTACGCCACTCTTTGGGCACATATCCTGTAGTAAGGCTGAGATTGAACAGTAGTTTTATGTTTGGGTTTAGCTCTTCTTGGAGTTCATGTAGGATGCAGCCCGGGACACCGTCTGGTCCCATTGTTGCTGTGTTTTTTGCTTTGGAGAGGGTGGCTCTTACCTGAGCATCTGAGATGTCAGGGGGGCAGCACTCTGCTCGGATAGATATTTGCCCTTTTGGTGGGGGGGGGGGAAGTTTGCGCTGAACCTATCAGCTAGGATGTTGGCAATGTCTGTGGGTTCGGTGTATTTTTTGTCATTTTGGACTAATTCTGAGCATATCTGGGAATTACCACCCAGGTTCCTAACATAACTAAAGAAAGCCTTGTGATTATCCTTAGTGTCCTGTGCAATTTTTCTCTCGAAGCTGGCCTTAGACAATTTTATGAGTGCCCGTAGTTTTTTGCTAATACTGATCAGTGATACCTTCCCTTTTTGGGATTTTGCTCTATCATTTAGTAGCTTCCTCCTTCTATTGTACAGTTTGTTTATGGCTGGGGTCCACCAGACAGGACATCTGCCTTTGGAGGATTGGGTCTTGGTTTTATATGGGATCGCATGATCCATGCATTCCTGAAGGTGTTCATAGAATGCGTTTATAAAGGATTCTGCGGTCTGGGCCGCATTTTTCACAGGCCCGGGGGTTTTGAAGGATTCCACCTCGGTTTTGAGGAGTGTGAAATTTGCTTTAGAGAAGTTTTTCACTGTGGTTTTCTGGGCAGGGGGTGGGGTCGGGATGTGAATATCCAGTGAGATTAGTTTATGGTCTAATCTTACCAGTGAGTGATACACTTCTGGTCTGGAGCATAGAGTCCCCATGTTGGTGATGATCAGGTCCAGTATGTTTTCCCCTCTTGTGGGAGTGATAACAAGTTGTTCCATAGCATTTGAGTTTATAAATTCTAAGAACCTTTGGGCTAGGGTGTTGGAGCTAGAGTAATGCTCCCAGTCTATGTTTGGGTAGTTGAAGTCACCCAATATAATGGTGTTTGGAGAGGCCTTCATATTTTCCAGTGTTCTCAGGAAGGCCGTGTGGGGTTCCTGGGTTTGGGAGGGTGGTCTGTAGCAGGCTATAAACTGGAAGGCAGTTTTACCCACTGTTAGTTGCACATGGATAGTCTCTGATGCTTCGTGCTTTGCCACCAACCTGGAGGTGTGGGTATCTTTGATGAATATCGATACTCCCCCTCCTTTTGTGGTTCGGTCCAAGTTTTGGGGCCGAAAAGCATGGTATGAGGTATAACCTGGTAGTGCTGGGTTGCTCTTGGGAGCCCTGAACCAGGTTTCTGTTACAGCACAGATATCGATGTTCTCCATGCTAAGGAGAGTTTTGAGTGCATGCATCTTGAGGTTTAGACTTCTGGTGTTGAGTAGCATTACTCTTAGTTTCTTATCCCTTGTGATACCTATGGAAATGGGTTTGTCTTTTGAGCCTTGCCTAAAAAAGGCACTATGGGGGTAGCAAGAGCCTTTGCCAATATCCAAAAGCCCATGGGTGACAGGTGCAAGCCGTCCCTAGCGAAGCATCGTGGCTTGTCGAGCATATCATCCCAAGCTGACAGGCATTTGAATGACACCAGTACTTAAGCCAATTGTTGAAATTGATCATCTTGTCTTCATATTGTGGCATCATTCTTGGTGAGGGTAAGATGCTACTCAAGGTCATGGTCATACCGGCCTGGGCTACATGCTCAGAGAGCTCTTCTGTCTCTTTTCATGTAGTCCAGGGAGGTACATCTCAGGTCATTCACACCAGCATGGACAATGATTGAGTCATATTTGTACTTGCCTTGGAGTGACCTGAGTGCTTGTGTTATGTGTCAGATCCTAGTGCCCGACAGGCTGCTCACCGTGACCCTCTCCTTGTTCAGCCTGGTGAGCGGGATGTCAGTATGCCTGACGATAGAGTCACCTATCACAAGTGTATCAGGTGTGCTGTTTAGTCTTAAGGGCTGTGACTGTTCGGCACACTGGCTTTGTGAGATATGTGTTGCACGTGTTTTGTTTTGGGGTAGCGGTTGCTTGGGTGTCTGCTTTGGAGGTCTCTGCTGCTTAGGCAGATCTTTATTTAGAGCCTCTGAGTATGTTTTTGTGTGATTATGTGTTTGGTTTGCTGTCGTGGTAGGTCTATGTGAGACTGGAATTGTAGTGAGTGTGGTTTCCTTCTCCTCCTGACTGGTTATGCCAGTACTGAGTTGAGAGAGCTTAGCCTCCAGTTTGGCTATATGGTTGCATCTCTCACATGTGTTGGAATTTGTTGGGAGGAGGAGAGGGTTGTCTGTGTACATGAGGCAGTTGTAACATTGCCTCAAGATTCCCAGATTCACCAGCTGGACCGGAGAGGAGTTTGACAACTGACCTTTGGACATGCTAGAATAATATTGGGAATTCCTTTATAATTGAAAACAAGGGCCAGTGGGGAGTGAGGGTGTAGTGCTTTTAATTTTTAGTGCTGACTTATATAATTGCTTTAGTGAGCAAGTGCCAGGTAACTTAAGTGCAATGTGTTACAGGTAACTTAAATGCAAAACCGACAAACAGTAACTTTCTTTCAAGTGAAACAAGGAAATAAGTACAGTAAGCAATGCAGATATCACTATTGATCCACAGAAGCACTGAGAAGCCTCGTATTAGGTGGAATTAGCGTTCCAGGGAAATAACAAGCAAACAAACAACAAGCATATAAACAAAGCTAGATTCAGCAGGACTGGATCTAGTCTATGCTACAGCAAACAAGGTCTACCAATTTCAGTAAGATACAGTTCAAATATTCAGGCACTATAAACCTTTAACCAGAAATTCCCAGCTCAGAAGGGCAGAGTCCAGCCTCTTCTCCCACAAGAGTGCAGACCACGAACCTTCTTAATGTAAAATAACTGGCCTGAAGCCCAAGTGCTTAAACCATAACTAATACACTTTAAGAATAACAGACACTGGGCTCTCAATCAGCAGTTCCCAACTTAGAAGGATGAAAGCTACCTGTCCTGCCACCACAGTGCATGCCACAAACCTTCTTAATGTAAAACAACTGGTCTGAAGCCCAAGTGCTTAATCCAAAAGACTTAGAATGATAGCTACACTTTAATCAAGTTACTACCAAGCAGTAATAAATACAATTGAATACTTTAGAGAATGCCTGGATTAGTGCTCAAGTTACACAAACAAAGCTAGATCCAGCAGGCCCGAATCCAGTCTATGCCACAGCAAACAAGGCGCACCAACTTCAGTAAGAAGCAGTTCAGATATGCATGCACTATAAGCCTTTAACCAGAAATTCCCAGCTCAGAAGGGCAGAGTCCAGCCTCTCCTCCCACAAGAGTGCAGACCACGAACCCTCTTAATGTAAAATAACTGGCCTGAAAGCCCAAGTGCTTAAACCAGAATTAATACACTTTTAGAATAACAGTGAACCAAAGAAAGCGGAGCGAGTCCAGGATAACCTCAGGAAGCAAAAATTTCGTTAACGTACTTTATTAGAAGCGTTTTCGCCTCTGTAACACAGAAGCTTCTTCAGACAAAATAGAAGCGCCAAATAACCACAATTTAAATCCTTCAGTATAGGTGCCATGATGTCATTTCCTTAGCAACAAAAGCAAGCTATTAATGGTTTACTTAAGCTTCAATTTCTATTAAAAGCATACGCGGTCAATCAAATAAAATATATATTATAAAGCATCTCAACTAAGTATATTATATTAAACATGATGTGTAATAAAAACAAATCTAACAATATTGAGCACATTCCTAAAAAATAAGGAAGTATACTAGTGTATATAAAGGGTGTGTTTAAATAAAAAAGACCTTAACAAATTAAATAAACATTTATAAATTTCATGTAAAATCAATTCTTAACAGGTAAAGTACACATTTGCTACCTAAGGTAACTTTTATATTTTAAAACAACAGAAATATCGCAGGCTTCATTTAACCCAGGGGCAGAGAAGGCATCTAATAAAAGTTGCCATTCCAGTTCCTTTATTTCAAGTAGGAGGGGTTGAGGACCCCCCCTAATACCAACCCTAACCAAATCAATGCCCATAAAGCAAAAGCTATGCCCAGCATGATCTAAAATGTGCTTCGAAAGGGCATTGTCAACTTTTTTGTTTTTTATAGCATAATTATGTTGGTAAACACGGTCCCGTAATCTACGGTCCGTTTTACCAACATAAAATGCAGGGCAACAATTACAGAGCGCAATATAAACCACAGACTTAGTATCACAACTAATCTTGTGTTTTATAATAAATTTTTCACCTTTAATGGTGAATGAAGTCCCTACCCTCAGAAGCCTACACCAATTACAAGCCCCACAGGTGAATGACCCAGTTTGTCTAGATGGGGGGTATGGAAAATCACCTGTTTGCAAAAGCTCTTTTAAGTTACTACCCCTCTTAAAAACAAAAGAGGGGTGTGGACCCAAAATGTCAGATAGGGAGGCATTATTTAAAATAAAATGCCAGTTCTTCTTAACAATAGAACAGATACCATTAACATGTCTATTATGTGTGATAATCAGACTAGTCTTAGGGTCACGACATGGCAAATGTTCGAAAGATGCAAGACCCCTAGGTTCGTATTGATTAAGTTCAGGTTCCAAGAAAGGAGGGGAACCAACCAAAAGTTCGACAGCGCCAATAGTGGTCTGTTTACTACCCTGGAGAAGAGGTTGGTAAAATCCAATGTCCCTTTTTAAGGAGACCTCCTTAATTAAGTTATCTATTAACTCAATCGGGTATCCCCTATTGAGAAACATATTTTTCAGGGTGGTACACTCATGTTCAAAAGCCACTGGGGTGTTACACATACGAGTAGCTCTAACTAGCTGACCTTTAACAATCGACCTCCTCTGTTTCCAAGGATGGTTACTGGAAAAATGTAAGAAAGCATTACAATAAGTAGGCTTCCTAAAAATGCTAGACAGGAGTCGGTTGTTATAAAGGTCTTTAACTAGTTTAACATTAAGATAGTTAATTTCACTAACCGAGAAATGATAAGTGAATTTTAAAAATGTAGATGATTCATTTATGTAGTTAATCAAGTTTACAACAACATCTTCATCTCCCTGAATAAGTACAAACACATCGTCTAAAAAGCGTGTATAAAACTTAATAGCGTTTTTAAACTGAGGGTTATTTAGGAGAAAAGTTTTCTCCCAGTATGCAACAACTACATTTGCCACGCTGCCTCCACAAAGAGAGCCCATGGCAATCCTTCTTTTCTGCAAGTAGTAGCAGTTATTAAAAATATAAAAGTTTGAAGACAGAATAATGTCCAAAAGGAGTGTAACAACAGCAATCTCATCTTTCAGGGCCTTTAAATCTACCAGCATTAGCTCGACCCATTCCACCGCCTCCAGATGTGGTATGGAAGTGTACAAATCCACCACATCGATGGTTAAAAAATTAAAGGACGGGTCAAAAGGAATGTCATTTATAGACTTCAAGAAGGACCAAGAGTCTTTACAAATTTGAGGTAATAAACTGAGATATTTAGAAATAATATAATCAACCACTCTTGCACAAGGGTGGGTGATTGAACATCTCCCGTCAACCAAGGCACGCATCGGTGGATCAGCCAGGTTTTTATGGATCTTAGGGATCCCAAACATAACTGGAACTCTTGGGAAAGAAATGTTTATGAAATTAAAGGTATCGATGTCAATCCTACCTTCAATAAACAAATCCCTAAGGTACCCTTTAATCCTGTTATATTGGCCAGTCATCTCATTTAAGGATGAAATTTCATAGGCGGGAGAGTTCAGTACAGTTAACATTCTTTCGGTATAGTCATCCTTGTCAAAGATGACAAGACCCCCACCCTTGTCTGGTTTAATAACCCTAATGGGAAGGTTGCGTATATTTTTCAAAGCTGTTCTTTGGTCACATGAAATGTTGCTTTGGTTATCAAACCACTTAACATTTTCGAAAAACTGTCTTAAATCTAATTCACAAACATTCTCAAAGGTGAGCAAGATGGGGTGTAGAGGAGGGTTAAAGACACTCAACAACTTAAATAGAGGTCTATCCCTTGCTAAGTCACCATTAAACAACACCTTGAGGTTTAAACTACGTACAAAGCATTTGAAGTCTATTAAAAGCTTAGACAAATGAGTTTTCTGATCAGGAACAAAAGAAAGGCCAAATGCCAACAATTCAATCAAGTCCTGTTCAATATTGATGTTGGAGAAGTTGTAAACAATAAAGTCTCCCTTGATGTTAGTCAAGATGGTTGGTTTAGAAGGTGTACCCCCAAAAGGCCCAATAGTGGGCTATATTTGAATTTGTTCTTGTTGTTCTGTCGCTGGTAGTTCTTGCGCCCTAAAAAAGGCTTCTGTTGGCCTCTATAATTAGGGTGATTACCATGGTTGTTATAATTGGCCTTAATTCTACTACTCCTCCTTGGTTCCTGGAACGAAAGGCCTTCATCCCCATCATCAATTTCATGGTCGCCTTCATCCAGAGCAGCATCAGGGGGAGTTTCCCCTCTGTCATTAGCACCTTTATTATGTGTTTCAGACAAGTTGTTACTCCTATTAGTGTTTTTGTGGAGGTTGGGGTAAGCAAGACAATTAGCATAAGCTTGCCTGTCTCTAGAAAGTTTTTTATTTTTGTTGGTTTTAAGTTTAATTAACAGCGCATCAATGCTTTCAAAAATACGATTGTAGTCGTATTTATATCGAACAAAATTGATGTCAGCTTTAATTTTCTCATTCAAAACACTAGTTTCAGCGAGCAAAATGCCAATATATTTTGAGTAATGTTTCACCATTAAGTCCAAAAGTTCTAAGCCTTGTTTATTAAAAAGGCTGGTAAGATCATCAATAAACAAAGAGTCTTGGAATAGGCCAGTAGGGACAAATGAACTTCTCAAGCCCTTGGGTATGATTTTTTCTTTAATGCACTGCTTAAAATAAGAAACCTCTAATTGTAGTTTCTTAATTTTTAACATTTTGTTGTCCAAAACTTTAAGGTTCACAGAAATACTATCTGTACAGTTACCTGTGGTTTCAGATCCTGTAGCCGGTGGACCTGATGGAAGGGAAGGACCAAAATCAAGAGCCTCTATATTTCCTGCCCACTCAGAAAATGTAGGCACACCAATAAGCCCAGGATTGTTATTAAGACTGTTAGGATCAGTGCTCACACCATCAGAAATAATATTCTGTTCAGATAATCCAAGCGCGTTGTTGACAAGTTGACCGCAACTATTGCGGTCTTCAGAGCCCAATATCGGACGGCTCCTAATACCAGAAGATGCCTGTTCTGTATTTGAACTCCCAGCTGTTGGAAAAGACCGCTGGGGTTGACCAGGTTGCAACAAATCAGAAAGTCCGCTCACCGGGCCATTGCAATTAGAAGCTAGTTGGCTTGGGTTTAAGTTCCGTGAATTTGGCACTTCACTGTTCTCAATCCTATCCAGGCGCGAATTCAAAGCGTCTAGCCGTTGAGTAAAAAAGAGCAAAAGTGCTTCAATGCTCTTAGGGTCGTCCGTAGATGGAACGTTGCTAGACCCGAATAAAACCGGTGTCCTTGGACTCGCCGTATCGCTGACAGACATACTGGTGATACCAAAACAAAAAACAAAACTAGTGAACCAAAGAAAGCGGAGCGAGTCCAGGATAACCTCAGGAAGCAAAAATTTCGTTAACGTACTTTATTAGAAGCGTTTTCGCCTCTGTAACACAGAAGCTTCTTCAGACAAAATAGAAGCGCCAAATAACCACAATTTAAATCCTTCAGTATAGGTGCCATGATGTCATTTCCTTAGCAACAAAAGCAAGCTATTAATGGTTTACTTAAGCTTCAATTTCTATTAAAAGCATACGCGGTCAATCAAATAAAATATATATTATAAAGCATCTCAACTAAGTATATTATATTAAACATGATGTGTAATAAAAACAAATCTAACAATATTGAGCACATTCCTAAAAAATAAGGAAGTATACTAGTGTATATAAAGGGTGTGTTTAAATAAAAAAGACCTTAACAAATTAAATAAACATTTATAAATTTCATGTAAAATCAATTCTTAACAGGTAAAGTACACATTTGCTGCCTAAGGTAAATTTTATATTTTAAAACAACAGAAATATTGCAGGCTTCGTTTAACCCAGGGGCAGAGAAGGCATCTAATAAAAGTTGCCATTCCAGTTCCTTTATTTCAAGTAGGAGGGGTTGAGGACCCCCCCTAATACCAACCCTAACCAAATCAATGCCCATAAAGCAAAAGCTATGCCCAGCATGATCTAAAATGTGCTTCGAAAGGGCATTGTCAACTTTTTTGTTTTTTATAGCATAATTATGTTGGTAAACACGGTCCCGTAATCTACGGTCCGTTTTACCAACATAAAATGCAGGGCAACAATTACAGAGCGCAATATAAACCACAGACTTGGTATCACAACTAATCTTGTGTTTTATAATAAATTTTTCACCTTTAATGGTGAATGAAGTCCCTATCCTCAGAAGCCTACACCAATTACAAGCCCCGCAGGTGAATGACCCAGTTTGTCTAGATGGGAGGTATGGAAAATCACCTGTTTGCAAAAGCTCTTTTAAGTTACTACCCCTCTTAAACACAAAAGAGGGGTGTGGACCCAAAATGCCAGATAGGGAGGCATTATTTAAAATAAAATGCCAGTTCTTCTTAACAATAGAACAGATACCATTAACATGTCTATTATGTGTGATAATCAGACTAGTCTTAGGGTCACGACATGGCAAATGTTCGAAAGATGCAAGACCCCTAGGTTCGTATTGATTAAGTTCATGTTCCAAGAAAGGAGGGGAACCAACCAAAAGTTCGACAGCGCCAATAGTGGTCTGTTTACTACCCTGGAGAAGAGGTTGGTAAAATCCAATGTCCCTTTTTAAGGAGACCTCCTTAATTAAGTTATCTATTAACTCAATCGGTATCCCCTATTGAGAAACATATTTTTCAGGGTGGTACACTCATGTTCAAAAGCCACTGGGGTGTTACACATACGAGTAGCTCTAACTAGCTGACCTTTAACAATCTACCTCCTCTGTTTCCAAGGATGGTTACTGGAAAAATGTAAGAAAGCATTACAATAAGTAGGCTTCCTAAAAATGCTAGACAGGAGTCGGTTGTTATAAAGGTCTTTAACTAGTTTAACATCAAGATAGTTAATTTCACTAACCGAGAAATGGTAAGTGAATTTTAAAAATGTAGATGATTCATTCATGTAGTTAATCAAGTTTACAACAACATCTTCATCTCCCTGAATAAGTACAAACACATTGTCTAAAAAGCGTGTATAAAACTTAATAGCATTTTTAAACTGAGGGTTATTTAGGAGAAAGGTTTTCTCCCAGTATGCAACAACTAAATTTGCCACGCTGCCTCCACAAGGAGGGCCCATGGCAATCCCTTTTAGAATAACAGACACTGAGCCCTCAAGCAGCAGTTCCCAACCTAGAAGGATGTAAGCTATCTGTTCTGCCACTACAGTGCAGACCACAAACCCTCTCAGTGCAAAACAACTGGTCCGAAGCCCAAGTGTTTAAACCAAAAGGCTTAGAATGAGTTACACCAAGCAGTAATAAATACAACTGAGTACTTTTAAGATGATGCAAAAGTAAAATAAAGTAGGTAGAAACACAAGTACAGTAAAAGCAGATGATTTTTTTTTTTTGAACAAGTGCTGAGATCAAAGAAACATATTTGAGTGCTGAAACTAAAAAACTGGCTAGTTATAAGAAAAAAAAACTAACCTAGAAGGCTTCCCTCCAACACAGAAGGGCTTGGGGGCTCAGAAGCCTACAAATAGTCTATACTACTTAACAGGAAAGGCAGGAAACAAGCTTAAATTTGTTTTTTTTTTCTGTTTCCCAGATGCTCTCTTTGTACACAGTAGGAGTGCCTGAAATCAGAATATGATCTCACTGCACTCAGTTGAGTGAGCAAATGAGATGGGCCCAGAAGGAGTATCCAAACACAAATTTACAAGAGGGGCGGGCAGTTTCAAGGCCATTAAGATTAACACCAAAACAAAAACAGGGAGGGTGGATGGGACTAACTGAAGAGCAGAGTCAAAACTTCCAGTTCAGTTAATATTCCTGCAACACAGTTAAAATCAATTTAAATACTGTATTTTTGAAAAAAAAGTGCAGATAAAGGTACTTAAATTCTCTTATACATCCAGTTGAATACAGCTAGTTCTTAGCTGGCCAAAGCTGAGGTTTTAAGCAGAAAATATTTCACACTGTACCACTTAAATAGGCAAGGACAGGAAATCAAAGAATGTGGCTACCCCCACACCTGTAATTACTAGCAAATAACAAAATTCAGCAAACACTGACTAACTTCCAGTTCAGTTAATATTCCTGCAACACAGTTAAAATCAATTTAAATACTGTATTTTTGTAAAAAAAGTGCAGATAAAGGTACTTAAATTCTCTTATACGTCCAGTTGAATACAGCTAGTTCTTAGCTGGCCAAAGCTGAGGTTTTTAAGCAGAAAATATTTCACACTGTACCACTTAAATAGGCAAGGACAGGAAATCAAAGAATGTGGCTACCCCCACACCTGTAATTACTAGCAAATAACAAAGTTCAGCAAACACTGACTAACTTCCAGTTCAGTTAATATTCCTGCAACACAGTTAAAATCAATTTAAATACTGTATTTTTTGAAAAAAAGTGCAGATAAAGGTACTTAAATTCTCTTATACGTCCAGTTGAATACAGCTAGTTCTTAGCCGGCCAAAGCTGAGGTTTTAAGCAGAAAATATTTCACACTGTACCACTTAAATAGGCAAGGACAGGAAATCAAAGAATGTGGCTACCCCCACACCTGTAATTACTAGCAAATAACAAAATTCAGCAAACACTGACTAACTTCCAGTTCAGTTAATATTCCTGCAACACAGTTAAAATCAATTTAAATACTGTATTTTTGAAAAAAAGTGCAGATAAAGGTACTTAAATTCTCTTATACGTCCAGTTGAATACAGCTAGTTCTTAGCCGGCCAAAGCTGAGGTTTTTAAGCAGAAAATATTTCACACTGTACCACTTAAATAGGCAAGGACAGGAAATCAAAGAATGTGGCTACCCCACACCTGTAATTACTAGCAAATAACAAAATTCAGCAAACACTGACTAACTTCCAGTTCAGTTAATATTCCTGCAACACAGTTAAAATCAATTTAAATACTGTATTTTTGAAAAAAAGTGCAGATAAAGGTACTTAAATTCTCTTATACATCCAGTTGAATACAGCTAGTTCTTAGCTGGCCAAAGCTGAGGTTTTTAAGCAGAAAATATTTCACACTGTACCACTTAAATAGGCAAGGACAGGAAATCAAAGAATGTGGCTACCCCACACCTGTAATTACTAGCAAATAACAAAATTCAGCAAACACTGACTAACTTCCAGTTCAGTTAATATTCCTGCAACACAGTTAAAATCAATTTAAATACTGTATTTTTTGAAAAAAAAGTGCAGATAAAGGTACTTAAATTCTCTTATACGTCCAGTTGAATACAGCTAGTTCTTAGCCGGCCAAAGCTGAGGTTTTAAGCAGAAAATATTTCACACTGTACCACTTAAATAGGCAAGGACAGGAAATCAAAGAATGTGGCTACCCCCACACCTGTAATTACTAGCAAATAACAAAATTCAGCAAACACTGACTAACTTCCAGTTCAGTTAATATTCCTGCAACACAGTTAAAATCAATTTAACTACTGTAGTTTTTTGAAAAAAGTGCAGATAAAGGTACTTAAATTCTCTTTTACGTCCAGTTGAATACAGCTAGTTCTTAGCTGGCCAAAGCTGAGGTTTTTAAGCAGAAAATATTTCACACTGTACCACTTAAATAGGCAAGGACAGGAAATCAAAGAATGTGGCTATCCCCACACCTGTAATTACTAGCAAATAATAAAATTCAGCAAACACTGACTAACTTCCAGTTCAGTTGATATTCCTGCAACACAGTTAAAATCAATTTAAATACTGTATTTTTTGAAAACAAAGTGCAGATAAAGGTACTTAAATTCTCTTATACGTCCAGTTGAATACAGCTAGTTCTTAGCCGGCCAAAGCTGAGGTTTTTAAGCAGAAAATATTTCACACTGTACCATTTAAATAGGCAAGGACAGGAAATCAAAGAATGTGGCTACCCCCACACCTGTAATTACTAGCAAATAACAAAATTCAGCAAACACTGACTAACTTCCAGTTCAGTTAATATTCCTGCAACACAGTTAAAATCAATTTAAATACTGTATTTTTGAAAAAAAAGTGCAGATAAAGGTACTTAAATTCTCTTATATGTCCAGTTGAATACAGCTAGTTCTTAGCCGGCCAAAGCTGAGGTTTTTAAGCAGAAAATATTTCACACTGTACCACTTAAATAGGCAAGGACAGGAAATCAAAGAATGTGGCTACCCCCACACCTGTAATTACTAGCAAATAACAAAATTCAGCAAACACTGACTAACTTCCAGTTCAGTTAATATTCTTGCAACACAGTTAAAATCAATTTAAATACTGTATTTTTTGAAAAAAAATGTGCAGATAAAGGTACTTAAATTCTCTTATACGTCCAGTTGAATACAGCTAGTTCTTAGCCGGCCAAAGCTGAGGTTTTTAATCAGAAAATATTTCACACTGTACCACTTAAATAGGCAAGGACAGGAAATCAAAGAATGTGGCTACACCCACACCTGTAATTACTAGCAAATAACAAAATTCAGCTAACACTGACTAACTTCCAGTTCAGTTAATATTCCTGCAACACAGTTAAAATCAATTTAAATATTGTATTTTTTGATAAAAATGTGCAGATAGAGGTACTTAAATTCTCTTATACGTCCAGTTGATTACAGCTAGTTCTTAGACTGCCAAAGCTGAGGTTTTTAAGCATAAAATATTTCACACTGTACCACTTAAATGGGCAAGGACAGGAAATCAAAGAATGTGGCTACCCCCACACCTGTAATTACTAGCAAATAACAAAATTCAGCAAACACTGACTAACTTCCAGTTCAGTTAATATTCCTGCAACACAGTTAAAATCAATTTAAATACTGTATTTTTTGAAAAAAAAAAGTGCAGATAGAGGTACTTAAATTCTCTTATACGTCCAGTTGAATACAGCTAGTTCTTAGCTGGCCAAAGCTGAGGTTTTTAAGCAGAAAAGATTTCACGCTGTACAACTTAAATAGGCAAGGACAGGAAATCAAAGAATGTGGCTACCCCCACACCTGCAATTACTAGCAAATAACAAAATTCAGCAAACACTGACTAACTTCCAGTTCAGTTAATATTCCTGCAACACAGTTAAAATCAATTTAAATACTGTATTTTTTGAAAAAAAAGTGCAGATAAAGGTACTTAAATTCTCTTATACGTCCAGTTGAATACAGCTAGTTCTTAGCTGGCCAAAGCTGAGGTTTTAAGCAGAAAATATTTCACACTGTACCACTTAAATAGGCAAGGACAGGAAATCAAAGAATGTGGCTACCCCACACCTGTAATTACTAGCAAATAACAAAATTCAGCAAACACTGACTAACTTCCAGTTCAGTTAATATTCCTGCAACACAGTTAAAATCAATTTAAATACTGTATTTTTAGGAAAAAAGTGCAGATAAAGGTACTTAAATTCTCTTATACGTCCAGTTGAATACAGCTAGTTCTTAGCCGGCCAAAGCTGAGGTTTTTTAAGCAGAAAATATTTCACACTGTACCACTTAAATAGGCAAGGACAGGAAATCAAAGAATGTGGCTACCCCCACACCTGCAATTACTAGCAAATAACAAAATTCAGCAAACACTGACTAACTTCCAGTTCAGTTAATATTCCTGCAACACAGTTAAAATCAATTTAAATACTGTATTTTTTGAAAAAAAGTGCAGATAAAGGTACTTAAATTCTCTTATACGTCCAGTTGAATACAGCTAGTTCTTAGCCGGCCAAAGCTGAGGTTTTAAGCAGAAAATATTTCACACTGTACCACTTAAATAGGCAAGGACAGGAAATCAAAGAATGTGGCTACCCCCACACCTGTAATTACTAGCAAATAACAAAATTCAGCAAACACTGACTAACTTTCAGTTCAGTTAATATTCCTGCAACACAGTTAAAATCAATTTAAATACTGTATTTTCTAAAAAAAAGTGCAGATAAAGGTACTAAAATTCTCTTATACGTCCAGTTGAATACAGCTAGTTCTTAGCCGGCCAAAGCTGAGGCTTTTAAGCAGAAAATATTTCACACTGTACCACTTAAATAGGCAAGGACAGGAAATCAAAGAATGTGGCTACCCCCACACCTGTAATTACTAGCAAATAACAAAATTCAGCAAACACTGACTAACTTCCAGTTCAGTTAATATTCCTGCAACACAGTTAAAATCAATTTAAATACTATATTTTTGAAAAAAAGTGCAGATAAAGGTACTTAAATTCTCTTATATGTCCAGTTGAATACAGCTAGTTCTTAGCCGGCCAAAGCTGAGGTTTTTAAGCAGAAAATATTTCACACTGTACCACTTAAATAGGCAAGGGCAGGAAATCAAAGAATGTGGCTACCCCCACACCTGTAATTACTAGCAAATAACAAAATTCAGCAAACACTGACTAACTTCCAGTTCAGTTAGTATTCTTGCAACACAGTTAAAATCAATGTAAATACTGTATTTTTTGAAAAAAAAGTGCAGATAAAGGTACTTAAATTCTCTTATACATCCAGTTGAATACAGCTAGTTCTTAGCTGGCCAAAGCTGAGGTTTTTTATCAGAAAATATTTCACACTGTACCACGTAAATAGGCAAGGACAGGAAATCAAAGAATTTGGCTACCCCCACACTTGTAATTACTAGCAAATAACAAAATTCAGCAAACACTGACTAACTTCCAGTTCAGTTAATATTCCTGCAACACACTTAAAATCAATTTAAATACTGTATTTTTTGAAAAAAAAGTGCAGATAAAGGTACTTAAATTCTCTTATACGTCCAGTTGAATACAGCTAGTTCTTAGCCGGCCAAAGCTGAGGTTTTTAATCAGAAAATATTTCACACTGTACCACTTAAATAGGCAAGGACAGGAAATCAAAGAATGTGGCTACCCCCACACCTGTAATTACTAGCAAATAACAAAATTCAGCTAACACTGACTAACTTCCAGTTCAGTTAATAGTCCTGCAACACAGTTAAAATCAATTTAAATATTGTATTTTTTGATAAAAAAGTGCAGATAAAGGTACTTAAATTCTCTTATACGTCCAGTTGAATACAGCTAGTTCTTAGACTGCCAAAGCTGAGGTTTTTAAGCATAAAATATTTCACACTGTACCACTTAAATGGGCAAGGACAGGAAATCAAAGAATGTGGCTACCCCCACACCTGTAATTACTAGCAAATAACAAAATTCAGCAAACACTGACTAAGTTCCAGTTCAGTTAATATTCCTGCAACACAGTTAAAATCAATTTAAATACTGTATTTTTAGAAAAAAAGTGCAGATAAAGGTACTTAAATTCTCTTATACGTCCAGTTGAATACAGCTAGTTCTTAGCTGGCCAAAGCTGAGGTTTTTAAGCAGAAAATATTTCACGCTGTTCAACTTAAATAGGCAAGGACAGGAAATCAAAGAATGTGGCTACCCCCACACCTGCAATTACTAGCAAATAACAAAATTCAGCAAACACTGACTAACTTCCAGTTCAGTTAATATTTTTGCAACACAGTTAAAATCAATTTAAATACTGTATTTTTCAAAAAAAAGTGCAGATAAAGGTACTTAAATTCTCTTATATGTCCAGCTGAATACAGCTAGTTCTTAGCTGGCCAAAGCTGAGGTTTTTAAGCAGGAAATATTTCACACTGTACCACTTAAATAGGCAAGGACAGGAAATCAAAGAATGTGGCTACCCCACACCTGTAATTACTAGCAAATAACAAAATTCAGCAAACACTGACTAACTTCCAGTTCAGTTAATATTCCTGCAACACAGTTAAAATCATTTTAAATACTGTATTTTTGAAAAAAAAGTGCAGATAAAGGTACTTAAATTCTCTTATACATCCAGTTGAATACAGCTAGTTCTTAGCTGGCCAAAGCTGAGGTTTTTAAGCAGAAAATATTTCACACTGTACCACTTAAATAGGCAAGGACAGGAAATCAAAGAATGTGGCTACCCCCACACATGTAATTACTAGCAAATAACAAAATTCAGCAAACACTGACTAACTTCCAGTTCAGTTAATAATCCTGAAAAAAAAAAGTGCAGATAATGGTACTTAAATTCTCTTATACGTCCAGTTGAATACAGCTAGTTCTTAGCCGGCCAAAGCTGAGGTTTTAAGCAGAAAATATTTCACACTGTACCACTTAAATAGGCAAGGACAGGAAATCAAAGAATGTGGCTACCCCATCTTGGAAACATAGTTTTCATATAATTGTCAATTTTTTGATCAATATTCCCCTCAATAAATAGGTCCTCTATACATTCACTAATAGTCTTATAGGCTTTGTTTACCTCAGATTGAGTACTAGGAGTATAGGCTTCACTATTAAGTAACCTTTTCATCCTATTTTGGTAGTCAGTCAAACTGAAAATTGAACTGTTTATGAGTAATTTATTGGGAATACAGCTTATTATAGGAGCTAAAGATTGTATTCCTACTGTCCCTTTAACTAGGGTTAATTAATTAAGTACTATGTGTATATATAATAGGTTTGTAACAATGGATCTTGTTTCTGATGAAGCCAGCCTTGAAGAGCTGATGAAAAGCGCTTAATAAAATCTATCTTGACTGCATACTCGCAACTGCCCATTTTTTTTTGTTTCTTAACATGTGAAAAGACCAAGACTGACCCAGAGGGAAACATTCCATCACAGTGGCACACCCAAGGCCATGCTTACCTAGGACAGCAGCATTACACGACTGAGCTGAAGAATCTCCAAATTCCCAACTGTGATCCAGGTGGATCATAAGAGCCGTGGTGGTTGGGTATGCCCCCCCCCCCGTGATGCACCCACTGACACAACAGCAGTTGGCCCAAAAGTCTGAAGACGGACCTCCCTGGTCTTGGTGCATAAGGGCTTGGCCAGTAACTGACAAAGGGGCACAGAAAGGGCACATGTAAATGGAAAAAGCAGGGTAAGGACCGCCACTCCTCTAACATGCCAAGGACAGGCATGGGGCTTCAGCTCATAGGTGTCTGAAGTGTCCCATACACCCATTGTTTGTTGAAGACCAAACCACTGACACTGTCTGTTTGGATAGCAATTCTCCCTAGAGGAAGGAGTTCTGAAAGGCCTGGAACTCTAAAAAGACTGTTCTCTTCTCCAAGACATTTATATGCATTTTGGTTTCTTCTGGGAACCATATAACCACAATGAGGACTTTACTGTGTATCAAACAAATTGTAAAAATGATACAAAGAAACTGGTGGGGGATGGCTTGCAATGACTGCATGATGACAAAACCCCAAATCTGGCTTGTGCATTGATCAATGTGATAACGACCTCTACTCAACAATGACAGCTGCAGAGAGTTTTACCTGAAAAGTGATAATGACTCAGTGGTATAGTGGAACTGCACTTATTGTTAATGTGTTAATGAGCTTGAAAGTAATGTATGCTTAGACACAGGTGATAATTGCTGCACATAAAGTTTGAGTAAGCATTCATTATAATTCAGTAGAAAAAGTATAACACTTAGATATTACTGAGCCCTTCTGCCTACCACCTACTTTCCACACAGGACTGACAAAGCCAAGAAAAATGCCCAAAATATATGGTAGCTGCATGATGGTAGTAGTCAGCAAGTAATAACCTTTAACTCACTCAGGCATCTGTTAACAGATAATAAATTATTCATGAAGGGTGGGTACATAAACAAAAAATTATAATAACCATCACTGAAAGCTGAGCTAAAGATAACCTATGCTTGTTACACCATATGTGTAAGTACAATATTCTAACAAATAGATCAGCTGAGAGAACATGGCATGGTACCTTGCAGTAAGCTAGTGAATCAGTTGTCTGTGTTGTGTATGCATAAGCACCAGAATGACACAATAAACTGTTTGCCCACTGATGACTTCAGCAGTCTGACCATGTATGCACAAGCACTTCCCTGCTACACTAATTATTTCCCCTACAGACATCTTCATTAGTACATGTTGTACATTTGCCCCAAAATGAAACATTCACCCAAATGACCCCTTCAGGAAAATGCTGAGATACGCACAATCACCAAACTTAAGTACATTATGAACATACATATACATCCATAAACACATATATATCTACACACACACACATATATATATATATATATATATATATATATATATATATATATATATATATATATATATATATATATATACACACACACACACACACACACACACACATATATATATAGTATAAAAAGTGTACACACCCCTGAGAGTTAGCAGAAGCGTGCAAAAAATTTCTACAGCACTGGATATATCATGGTACACAGTGAAGACAGTCATGAAAAAGTGGAGAAAAGAACTGGACATCCATTCAAAATTGGTGAAAAGATAAGACAAAAACTGGTCAGGGAGGCTGCCAAGACTGAAGCCTTTTTTTACACAAAAAAACATCCAGGCCCTGCTAAAATTTGCAAAACTATACATCAAGTTTCCCATTTCTGACTGCTGTGACTAGATTATTGACACATGTGAAAGCGATAAGACTGTTAAAGCTGTCATTAAAAATGTATTTGCATCTTCTATGTTATGACCAAAACCCGAAGGCTCTCCAACCCCTCTAACCATGTAACAAACCAGATTACAATGCAAATTTGGTAAACATCATAATCTGTTTACAAAATAAAATTATGTTTAAAAAAGAAACTGACAACACAATAACAATATTTAATAAAATTACTTAACGCCTGTCTCCTAGCAACAGACAACACCAGCCTTCATGTGACTTAAAACGGGGCAAGTAAGTAAGAGTGATTACAACCTGACCCTTCAAAACTACAATGGACACCTTCACAAAATTTGTTTTTTTTTTACAGAAATCCTTAGGTGTCGGTAGGTCTGTGCGAGAGCCTTGACACACTATGCTGAGCTTGTATGGGCTCATCCTCTGTGTTTTCCAAACTGGAACAGCATAAGTTTTAGCTATGAATTGTATGTTCACATCAATTCAACAAGTACAGGACGGTTTATTTTAAAAGCTTTTGCATTCTTAGACAATGTATCCACGTTTAGTGCTTAAAATGTCAAACTTCTAAATGTAGAAAAATACACAACAAGCTAAAATTGTACAGTTAACAACACAGGACTACCGGGTTTTCAGTTATCAACGTTCTATAGGACCCAAATGATAACAACCCATCAGGATTAAAATAGGATACGTCTACAGGTAACAACCCTTAAACCTCACACTGAATACACTTTAAAAGTGTTCTCCCTGCACATCTAGATGGAAAAAGTTGTTTTCGTCCCAATCTTTTTACAATAATATTAACAAATTTCACAAAACCTACATGTACAACAACTGCAAGAAAAATATTTGACACACCTATTTAGGATTTAGAGATGTGCCATTTACATTTACCAACATCAAAGCTAGTGCAAGAAGTACCACTGTCATTTTCAGACCATTACACTACTGCTCAAATCTTGACAAGCACCAGAAGAAAATTTAGGATATCAAGGAAAATAAGTTCCTAGAATAAAATCCACATTAATTTGTCAATTGAAAATTCAACACAGGATCACACAAGTCTTTGGATGTATTGTAAAGAATCTGCAGTGTTATCATAAGTGAAATAAAATGTATTTATAAAATCAATGTTTTCTGAGAAGGGAAGAATATATGCAGACAAGCAGTATACAGAAGGATTCTAAGAAGGATGGCAAATGGAGGGAAAACAGAAGGACAAAGTTAAATTAAAAAGTTGTAACATAAAAGCATTAATAGGGCACCATTTATTTGTTTGTAGATTGGTAGCTAAATAGTATTTTAGACATGGAGAAAGGGAAGAGTGAAATAGTTTTGCATTGGCGTTGTCTGTGCCAGACCTCCTGATGCTCAAACTGGGATAAAATCAATTTTAAGCATGGCAAATTAAAGAGAAATTCACTTGTGTGACAGTGATGGCTACAGATATAACTGTTATGGTGTTTTATACAACCAATGTAGCAAAGTTCAGGTCAGTATACGTGCAGAAGATTAGAATGAATGCTGGCAGAACACTACTTTCACTCAGGCCCTAACAAAGCCATGTGCTAAAAGGACAATGACATAACAATAATAAAACTCAGTAGTATTACTGAAGAGAAGAGTCGCTGCTGCATTCTCACACACACACACACACACACACACACACACACACACACACACACACACACACACACACACACACACACACACACACACACACAAACTGCTTTCATGCACATACCGTTCATTCTCTCACACACCGTTCACTCTCTCCTAGATCTATACACAGTCACTGCTGCATTCACACACACATACAAACTGCTTTCATGTACATACCGTTCATTCTGCCATACACCGTTCACTCTCTCCTACTTCCGTAAACAGTCATTGCTGCATTCACACACATAGAAACTGCTTTCATGCACATACCGTTCATTTTCTCATACACCATTCACTCTCTCCTACAGCCATACACAGTCACTGCTGCATTCACACACACATACAAACTGTTGTCATGCATGCATCCTCCATTCTCTCATACACCTTTCACTCTCTCCTACAGCCATACACAGTCACTGCTGCATTCACACACACATACAAACTGTTGTCATGCATGCACCCTCCATTCTCTCATACACCGTTCACTCTCTCCTACAGCCATACACAGTCGCTGCTGCATTCATACACATACAAACTGTTGTCATGCATGCACCCTCCATTCTCTCATACATTTCACTCTCTCCTACATCTGTACACAGTCACTGCTGCTGCATTCACACACATACAAACTGTTGTAATGCATGCACCCCCCATTCTCTCATACACCGTTCACTCTCTCCTACATCTGTACACAGTCACTGCTGCTGCATTCACACACATACAAACTGTTGTAATGCATGCACCCCCTATTCTCTCATACACTGTTCACTCTCTCCTACATGTGTACACAGTCACTGCTGCATTCACACACATACAAACTGTTGTCATGCATGCACCCTCCATTCTCTCATACATTTCACTCTCTCCTACATCTGTACACAGTCACTGCTGCTGCATTCACGCACATACAAACTGTTGTAATGCATGCACCCCCCATTCTCTCATACACCGTTCACTCTCTCCTACATGTGTACACAGTCACTGCTGCATTCACACACATACAAACTGTTGTCATGCATGCACCCCCCATTCTCTCATACACCGTTCACTCTCTCTTACATCTGTACACAGTCACAGCTGCATTCACACACACACATACATACTGTTTTCATGCATGCACCCTCCATTCTCTCATACATTTTACTCTCTCCTACATCTGTACATGGTCACTGCTGCTGCATTCACACACACATACAAACTGTTGTCATGCATGCACCCTCCATTCTCTCATACATTTTACTCTCTCCTACATCTGTACACAGTCACTGCTGCTGCATTCACACACATACAAACTGTTGTCATGCATGCACCCTCCATTCTCTCATACATTTTACTCTCTCCTACATCTGTACATGGTCACTGCTGCATTCACACACACATACAAACTGTTGTCATGCATGCACCCTCCATTCTCTCATACATTTCACTCTCTCCTACATCTGTTCACAGTCACAGCTGCATTCACACACACACATACATACTGTTTTCATGCATGCACCCTCCATTCTCTCATACATTTTACTCTCTCCTACATCTGTACATGGTCACTGCTGCATTCACACACACATACAAACTGTTGTCATGCATGCACCCTCCATTCTCTCATACATTTCACTCTCTCCTACGTCTGTACACAGTCACTGCTGCATTCACACACACACATGCAAACTGTTGTCATGCATGCACCCTCCATTCTCTCATACATTTCACTCTCTCCTACATCTGTGCACAGTCACAGCTGCATTCACACAAACATACAAACTGTTGTCATGCATGCACCCTCCATTCTTTCATACATTTCACTCTCTCCTACATCCGTACACAGTCACTGCTGCATTCACACACATACAAACTGTTGTAATGCATGCACCCTCCATTCTCTCATACACCATTCACTCTCTCCTACATCCGTACACAGTCGCTGCTGCATTCACACAAGCATACAAACTGTTGTCATGCATGCACCCTCCATTCTCTCAGACACCGTTAATTCTCCCTCATACATACATGCACAATCTATTCTGCATTCACAGACACATACAATCGACTTTCATGCACGCATTCACTGAGACAAACATACACTCACACAAACACTAAGCGAAGAGCCTACCGAACTTATATGTGCAATAACCGAAAAGTAAAGCTAGTGCCCACAATGGAACTGGAAAAGAAACTAGTGTTTCATAGCCAAAAGAAAAAGATTTACAAAAGCATTTATTTACATTGATTATAAAAAGGATGTTCTTATTTTTTTGTGGTCTACAGAGTTTTGTGAGGTAGTTTGAGACTTGGCTTATGAGCTACGAGAAATCATGTAACTTCGCTTACATTGAAAACTAACATTCCTTACATCCTGAATAAAGTAAAGTAACTGCTGTGCTACCAAGATGACACAGGAATCAGAAATTATGTTGATTGTTGGGGTGGGCCAGTACTTCTAAGGGACATCAGCCTACAGCAGATAGGTGAAAAGGCATATACAGTTTAAAAATAATTAACTGAAAAAAACAATTGGTATAGTAACAGCTTTTATGGTGGCAACATTACATGTGAGTAACTGAGTAAAACAAGACACCATCTTACCTTAATCTGGTCAGAGGGGAAACGGTGTGTAGCAAAAGACTTGCAGACAGATCTCTGGTCATGAAGTTAGCAGCAGGAGAAATACAGGGATCCAGCAGTAAATTCCACAAACGGCAAAAAAAGAAAGGGAATTTTTATTGTTGGACCCCCTATTTATTTGCACAGAACAAAGGATTTTTGGGGCAGGGGGTGGAGATGTTAAGAAAGTCATGGCTTGCCTTGTAAGACTGTCACTGGACACCACCACTTGCTTGATGATACGCATAGAAAATCGGCTTGCTATGCAGCGGAAAGTACACAGTGAATTGCAAGCTGTTTTTTTTCAGAAAAATGAAATATGAACACCATGTAACTCCATGTTGCAATTTAAGCTGGCAAGATAACTGACAAAGTTCAGTTAGTTTTTCAGCTTAATTTTCAACATTGGAGTTACAATCTGACTGCAAAGTTAAGTGAGCTGGGAGAAGGCACTCGGGTGAAACTGCATGAAGTTGCTATCGTCACACAGTGTGCTCGGGTGTAACCACAGAGGTGCCATGAGATGGTAGTTGGGGTTAATGAGTTAATGTTATGCTAGTGACTTGTCTTGGAAATGCCCATTTGCATCAGCACACTTTCCCCGTCCAGTGTATATTTTATTGTATTTGCCCTTGCTGTACACCACCCCCCACCATTATTTCATTCTGGAAATAATTGTTGTAGACTAGTGTGCATTGCACTCAGTACACTTTTCTTTAATGTTTTAATACTGCTGTTATTGCTTTATTTTCACCCCTGGTAGTTATTGTGGATGTCCACCCAATCTCGCCAAGCAAATCTGCTTGTAAATGACTTGAATGCTTCCTATTTATGTGCTTGTGCTGCTCTGCACAGTTTCTTAGCAACAGCACTGTTGCTGGTCATGAGACCGTGCTTGTATACATGCAAGCGCAACGAGCAGCATAGATACGTGATTAGCACTGCCACTCATCATGCTAACATGTAAACCACGTGTTGGCCTTGCACAAAGCCTGCAGAGAGATTACTCAATTCCTGGGTTTATTTCTTTATTATTTAGTGATTTCTTAACCAGGTGAGTGCAATGGTTCGGGGACCATCTTCAGTCATTACTCAGGCACAATAACATTAAGGAGAATACAAACACATTGGCAACAGATTAAGAGCACAACATCATTTAAAAAGCTAATGTATGTATTAATAAGCCTAAACACTGCATTTATAGCTTTTTGGGGGGGGGGGGCTGTAATAATGGTGCTACATTATATAAAAGAGCTGTAAACTTGCATTACAAGTGAAAAGGAGCATTTTAATTCACAAACAAGTTGCATTCCAGTGCACAATGTACAAGTCAAGATGCTATAGATGCTCAAACATGTATAGGCTAAATCTGAAGAAGTATGCTTTGAGCCTAATGATATGCTGCAGCAGAATTTGTTTTTAAAACATCTGAAAATGTTCCATTAACTGGACTGAAGTTGAAGAGTGAAGTTAGATTGGCACACTTTAACCTTTGCCAATAAAGCATGTGCAGGAGTAGAATTTTTTAAAATGTTCAAGAAGCTTTGTCCTAAAATGTTGGTGTTGGCTTTCTTTACATATTTGATTTGAAACATGGTTCTACTTGGCTGAGACTGCTTCAGAGAAGCTTTTTTTCTGATCCATTTATGAAAATTAGTTTTTGGGGGGTAATTACATAAGCCATACAAGGAAGATCAGAGCATGAGATTGTTTTCCAGTGCAGGGCAGTAGAAATCATGGAGCAGTTTGAAGATTACGGCAGAAAGAAGAAGGGGGGCACATGTTAAGATTGGAGTCATCTGCCACTTTTAGTGCAGAGCAGTGATTCTCAGTTCTTAGTGAGATGTGAATGAATCTGAATATCACATAGACAATGGTTTGTCGAGTGTAAGTCTTTTGAAAGCGGTGAGGATAGTTAGTGGAAAAGTGTATTCAAGTCTATTTATTTATGTATTTATTTATTTATTTTACATTTGTTTACCAGGATGGTCCGACTGGATACATGTCCAGTTTCAGCGGAGGCCCGGGGAGAAAAGCTCCACATAGACAAACTTACATAGATTACACAGAAGTTAGCAAACAATTATAAAAACAGAGTGATTATATACAATGGGTTAGTGGTGTTCCCTAGTAGGGACTCACAATTCTCATGGACAGACAATTAAAAGTAAGAGACATCAGATTGGAAGCAGAGCTTGGTGATGTAGTTACAAGTTATGATAATTGCAGAATATGCTTTTAGTTTATAACTTAATCAGGGTTGGTACATGGGCATAGCCAATTCACTTTGAGATACTGTTTGAGGTTTTTTTTGAAGAAACTTTTGGAGGATTGTAGGGTTATATAGTTTGGCAATGAATTCCAGGTTTTGCCAATGAAGATGGCAAACAGTGAATCACCAGTAGATTTATTAGCTTCTAGCATCTAGCCTAGATGTGAGAACATTCATAGCTATAACAGCACAAGCCTAGAAAGTAAGGTGATCAGTGGCTGAGTAAGAGGCTTTGAGTATTCAATTTTATTGCATGCACTTTCAGCATTTTTTTTTAAGGTAAGCTATAGAGCTTGTAGAAAACCAACATATTTGCTGTGGTTAACTTGCTGGATAGTGATTTTGTTTGAAGAGTGGACACTTAGCTGGAGGCAGAGTGTTTGAAATTAGTACCAAAAATATAATAGTTGATTTGTTAATTCGTAGGAGAAGCTTATTATGAATAAGTCATCTATAAAGCCAATCAAAGTCTGACTGAAAATAGTTCTTAGAGTGGGTATATCAAGAGTAGAGTTAAATAGTACAATATCATAGGCATAGAGGGTGTTATTGGAAAAAAGTATTGTGCAGTAAAGTCTGGTTATGAAAAATGAGAAGAAAACTGAGTCTAGTATGAAGTCTTGAGGAGCTACAGAGTAAAATGAGCCTGTGATCCATGGGCTGGACAGTCACACAGGCAATCACTTGGTTCCTGTGTTTCTCCATTTTCCTTGTTTGGTCAGGGGGAAGTTTCTTTACTCACCAGTGAGAGTGGGGAGTACTGAGCTGCCTGTTTGTCCTTAGAGGAGTGGTTTAAGGCAGTAACTTGTAGTTTATTGGCCATTTTGGGTCATTTCCTGTCTTTTCCAGCCCCCTGCTATAAAGCGCGCTTTAGCGCATTTTAGCCCGTTTTAGCACGATTTAGCGCGGAGTTGCCACCGTTGCACACTAGGGCAGCGGCGGTTAATCAGGTTTATACTATTCAGGCTACCTAAAGTCCACTCTTCAAATTTTCCCTTAAAACTACCTTCCTCGAACTATACTACTGATCTAATCAGCGTATCCTATAACTAAAAAGATTATCTCTACTTGACTCCAAAGTAGACTATTCTCTATCTGTAAAGCCCAGCACTTGCTCCTACAGTACTTATCACCTGATACAGCACTCTTGTTATAGATAGTACCCCAAAAAGGCTAACCCCATTTCTCAGTCACCCACATCCCCTGGAATCTTTTTTTAAGTTTTTTTGTCTATTCCTTCTAGCATGTCGAGGGATCAGTTGCTAGTGTCCTCTCCTGCTCAGCTGGTGAACCTGGGAATATTGAGGCAATGTTACAATTGCCTCATGTACACAGACAACCCTCTCCTCCTCCCACAAAACACAAATACATGCGAGAGATGCAACTATACGGCCAAACTGGAGGCTGAGCTCTCTCAACATAGGACTGGCAAGACCAGACAGGAGGAGAAGGTAACCACACATACTATAGACCCAGTCTCACATAGTACCATCACAACCTCAAATCATACACATAAACACACAAAGACATACTCGGAGGCTCTGATCAAAAATCTACCAAAACAGCAGAGGCCACCAAAGCAGACACCCAAACAACTACCACCTCAGAACACAACACCTGCAACACATAGACCACACAGTCAGAGTGTCAAACAGTCACAGCCCTTAAGGCCAAACACAATGCCAGACACACTAGTCATTGGTGACTCCATAGTCAGACACACTGACGTCCCGCTCACCAGACTGAGTAAGGAGATGGTCACAGTAAGCTGCCTGTCGGGTGCTAGAATCCGCCACATAACGCAAGCACTCACGTCTCTCAACAGCAGGTACAAGTACGACTCAGTCATTGTCCACGCTGGTGTAAACGACCTGAGACATACCTCCTTGGACTACATGAAAAGAGACATTGAGGAGCTCTCTGATTATGTAGCCCAGGCAGGTATGACCCTGACCTTGAGCAGTATCCTACCTTCACCAAGAATGATGCCACAATACAGAGATAAGATGATCAGCTTTAACAATTGGCTTAAACTCTGGTGTCATTCAAAGGGGATGCAATGTCTGTCTGCCTGGGATGACATGCTGGACAAGCCACGCTGCTTCGCAAGGGACGGCTTGCACCTGTCACGCCTGGGATTCCGGATATTGGCAAAGGCTCTTGCCACCCCCATAGTGCCTTTTTTAGGAAAGGCTCAAATTCTAAACCTACCACCCTAGAACACAATAAAGAAAAAAAACTAAGGGTAATGCTGCTCAATGCCAGAAGTCTCAACCTCAAGATGCACGCACTCGAGGCCCTTCTCAGTATGGAGAACATCGATGTCTGTGCTGTGAGAGAAACCTGGTTCAAGGCTCCTGAGAGCACCCCAGCACTATCAGGTTTTACCTCATATCATGCGTTCCGGCCCCAAAATCCGGACAATACCAAGAAAGGAGGGGGGGTATCCATATTCATCAAGGACACCCACACCTCAAGATTGGTGGCAATGCACGATGCATCGGAGACCATCCAGGTGCAATTAACCATAGGCAAGACTGCTCTGCAATTTGTAGCATGTTACAGGCCACCCTCGCAAACTCAGGAACCTCACATGGCTTTCCTGAAAACACTGGAGGGGATAAATGTATCTCCGAACACCATCATACTAGGTGACTTCAATTACCCTAATATAGACTGGGAACACTAGTCAAGCCCAAACACTCTAGCCCAAAAGTTCCTGGAATTCATAAACTCAAATGCCATGGAACAACTAGTCACCATCCCCACAAGAGGAGAAAACATACTTGATCTCATCATCACGAACATGGGAGCACAATGTTCAACACCGGAAGTATACCCCTCGCTGGTGAGATCAGATCACAAACTAATCTCGCTGGAGGTCCTCATCCCGCCCCCACCTGAAATAAAAAAGACCACAGTAAAGAACTTCTCGAAAGCCGACTTCACACTTCTAAAGACTAGTGTGGTCTCCTTTAAGGCCCCCGAGCCGGTGGTAAACATTATTCAAGCCGCTGAATCACTTACAAATGCCTTCTAAGAGCACCTGCAGGGCTGCATGGATCAGGCAATCCCAAGCAAAACAAAGACTCTTTGTACCAAAGGCAAGCGTCCAGTCTGGTGGACCCCAGCCATAAACAAACTCTACAACAAAAGGAGGAAGCTACTACAAGATAGAGCAAAATCCTTAAAAGGTAAGACACCGCTGATCACTATAAGTAAAAAGCTAAGAGCTCTCATAAAATTGTTCAAAGCAAATTTTGAGAGAAAAATAGCTAAGGACTCAAAAGACAATCATAAGGCATTCTTTAGCTATGTTAGAAACCTGGGAGGAAACTCCCAGATATGCTCAGAATTAGTTCAAAATGATGTGAAGATTACTGATCCTACAGACATTGCCAACTTACTGGCTGACAGGTTCAGTGCAAACTTCTCCCCCCCCTCCCCCCCAAAAGGAGAGATATCTATACCAAATGATTGTAGCCCCCCAAACATCTCTAACTCCCAGGTGAGAACTGCTCTCTCCAAGGCAAAAAACACAGCATCCATGGGACCTGATGGTGTCCCCGGCTGTGTGCTCCACGAACTCAACGAGGAATTAAACCCGCAGTTAGGACAGCTGTTTAATCTTAGTCTCACCTCCGGATACGTACCCAGGGAGTGGCGCACAGCGACTGTGGTCCCACTTCACAAAGGAGGTGCCTCCACTGACCCTGGAAATTACCATCCCATTAGCTTGACAAGCCTTATCTGCAAAGCCATGGAGAGGATCATAATGGACCTCATAAATAAAGACATAGGGAATTTGCAGACTTTGGATCCAACCCAGTTTGGCTTTGTCAAAGGCAGATCATGCCTTTTAAACTTGGTTGACTTTTTCGAAACAGTCACCAAGGCCATTGATGAGGGAAAGGCAGTCCATACAGCCTACCTCGACCTGGCGAAGGCCTTCGATACAATACCCCACTCGGGTATCATTGAAAAACTCATCAGCTTAAATGTAAACCCATACATCACAAGATGGGTTGCAAACTGGCTGAGTGACAGAACCCACAGGGTCAGAGTTGCTGGCGCCATGTCAGACTCAAAGCCTGTCACAAGTGGTGTCCCACAGGGCTCAGTCCTGGGCCCACTCTTGTTTGGCATCTACTTTTCTGAAGTACAAGCAAACACAGGAGGGTTATGGCTGACAAAGTTTGCAGATGACTGCAAACTGGGCGCCGTAGTCAAAAACACATCTGACACAGATATCCTTCAGAAGGGTCTCACAGAAATGGATAACTGGTGCCAGAGCCATGGCCTAAAGTTAAATGCCAAGAAATGCATAGTCATACCCTTCGGGAAAAACAAGGTTACCCCTAGCTACCATATAGGTGGCAATCCACTGAGCACAGAAGAAGTTATCAGGGACCTGGGGACCCAGGTTGACAGTAGCCTTTCATTCGACACTCATATTGCTAAAGTAGTTAGGAAGACCTTCTACATTGCCCACCTTATCATGAAGGGATTCACATCTAGATCAAGGGAGGTCATAGTCTCCCTATACTCATCACTCATCAGACCAATGATTGAGTACAATGCCCCATTCGGAATGTATCTGACCTGACACTTGCAGCAGCTGGAGAGGCCACAAAAGTTCCTCACCAAAAGGATAAAGGGTCTCAAAAATCTGTCTTATGCTGCCCAACTGAAAGAACTCCAGCTCTATTCAGTTGCTTACCGCTTGCTCAGAGGTGACCTGTGCCTGACATACAAGGCCATGTCAAACCCAGATTTGATGAACATGCTTCACCTCAAAAAATCTAGATCCCTCAGAGCCACAAGGGCGGGAGACTTAAACCTCGACACGGTTATTAATAGGACGTGCTGGAGGGATAGATTCATCACCCAGAGACTCCCTATGCTGTGGAACAAAATCCCAGTATATGTGAGGCAGAGCACCTCGCTGGCCTTGTTCAAGAGGAATCTTGACCAATGGATGGGAGATCGCAGATATACCCCAGGGATTACCTCAGTGTCACTGCTCAACAGAGGCACAGCAAAATAATGGGCATAGTTTCTCCAAACTAAAGGGGTGGCGTAAGCCACAAAACTATGGGCTAGGTTTGTAAATGCCCTCGGGCAGATAGCCTAGTATGAACCTATGAACCTATGAACCTATGAGAAATAGTGATGGGGAGGAACAGACAATGCATGAGTGGAGGGTTATGACACACCAGGATAGGATTACAGCTAGCTGGAGATAAGCTGGGGTATGGGCAGCATGTTGGTTGCCAACTAGTCCAGATAGAAGTCAGTTTGACCATGAGGATGGTGCCATCCAATCATGACAGCTTGCACCAGAAGCCACACTTTGATCAAGTGGCCTTATGGCATGGGCCTGCTAATCAAGCACATGTGTTATTATCTCCAGGAGGAATAGCTGGCCATTACACCATAAAACATCTCCATCACCTCATGCCATATTGATAGCTGAGCTGCAGCAGGTGACTGAGGCAGGCTACCTGCCTAAGCAGAGGTCAGAAGCTTTGCCATTGAAGTATGTTAACCTTCTCACCTGACAAAGTCACAGCCACAGGGATAGGGACAGGTTGAAGCTGATGCAGCTGTAGCTTTTTGGTGTTATGACCTGAGCGTGGGAGAATATGAATGAAAACAGTACTGAAGAAATCATATGAGTAGTACAAGTAATACAGTACTACTTGATGGCGATTCCACATTAACCATGCTGTGCCTCACGTCTCAGCTGTGTCATTAGGATGTGACTACAACAGGCCTTCAGCTCTGCCCATACGCTGAAAAGGACAAAAATAGTGACTTAGCATAGCCCCAGCTGAGATACAAACATCACTGTGCAAGTACACTTCCACATGAACGTGTATGATGAAACAAGCGTGGAAAAGTAACCCCAGCTGCAGTCCCATATGCTCATACAAGATAGCAGAAGCATAGAAATGTCCCCTGAGCTGTAATTATGCATGCAAATGCAAAAGAGCAGAAAACTAAAATGGTGTCCATAGCTTCAAAACTGAACAGTTATGCGGTATTCCACAATGTGTAGCTGTGCCATGACAGATGGACAGGCAACAGGCACAACACAAAGACAGACCCCTGCAGTAACACACCTGGTACCCATTTATATCTGCCAGAAGAAACAATTTTTATTAGGAACACTTCTGTGAATTGCATAAAAAGTTAAAATTACACTTTGAAAAATAGTTGTAATTGGTGTACTTATTGCACAATTTTGCCCTTCTCTGCCTAATGCCCACTTCCCACTGTCACAAATCTTCAGGGTGCTGGTGCCATAGGTCATCATACTGGTGCATGCATTGCTTACTAGTGCTGGGAATGCAGATGGCTTCACTCAGCAGCTCAGACAGGTCAAACCAAACATTGGCCTTCTGAAAATGGACCCTGACTGAATGGATCACAACGGCTACTCTCTGGTCATAACAGCACTCTCCTTCACACAATAGCAAGTGCTTCCTGAGGGGCACTAATGTCAGCAACCATCACCACAAATGTCCTGTAAAACATGATAAGGGCCTTAAATTAATTCTGAAAATGTGAATTCTGAATTGTGACCAGCACAGTCAGGAAGCACACATGCAGATAGCATGCTTTAATCAACAGTAAGCATCTATTATCCAGGGACAGGACAGAATAGAAATGGTGTGGTAATTGTTGTGAGGGAGAGGCTTCTGAAGACAAGTAAGTGATGTCATCAGTATTAATGACAGACTCATGGGAATCTGACTGCAATGTAAGGATAGGACAGTATTCATCATTTCAGCCTATGCCTCACAACATGGTTATGATAGCAGGAAATGAATACATCCAGGTAGCAGTTCAGGATCTACTATTAAATAAAGCACAATATGGCTGGTCCAACAAAGAGGCTAAGAGAGCAGTTGCAATGTCATAGAGCAAGGCATCAGCGGCAGTCTGTCAACTGATGCAGCAGATGGCACAAAGAAGCTCTATCAGGGTACAAGACAAAGACAGAAAGATAAACAGCATAGTCAGACAACCTTCATAAGGGATGCCAGTAACAAACTGCTCACCAGTACACAGAACATCAAAGGCAGGAGGAAGGAATACTTCCAGCAATTTTTGAATGTAGAAAATCCCAAAGAAGTTGTACTGCCCCAGACACAGACTATGATGAAAGGAGAGGAGGAGCCCACCCTAGAAGAAGTAAGCACAGCTCTAAGGAAAATGAAGTCAAGGAAAGCAGTAGGTTCAGATGAGGTCACAGCAGATACGATAGAGATGATGAGTGAGCTAGGGGAGGAATGGCTCCTGAGGGTACTCATAGCAATATGGAGAGAAAGGTATATCCCAGATGACTGGACAATAAATATACTAGTGCCAGTGTGCAAGAATAAAGGGGATATTCACAGGGCCAGTGTTAGCATTTTGGGGGCCCCCAGCAAATCTCAAGTTTGGGGGCCCCTTAGGCACTTCAGCCAAAGTATCACTCTGTCACTGCCACCCCTCTGAAGCAGTGTTTTAGTTCATGCTGCAAACCTTTAGCCATAGTATGTACAGCCTTACCTGTAGCTACAATGCTCTTACAGTACACCAGGTGCATGTACCACACTATATTCAACCATAGTAGCTACAGTGCTCTTACAGTACACCAAGTGCATGTACCACACTACATTCAACCATAGTAGCTACAGTGCTCTTACAGTACACCAGGTGCATGTACCACACTATATTCAACCATAGTAGCTACAGCGCTCTTACAGTACACCAAGTGCATGTACCACACTATATTCAACCATAGTAGCTACAGTGCTCTTACAGTACACCAGGTGCATGTACCACACTATATTCAACCAGCAGGTGCATGTACCACACTATATTCAACCATAGTAGCTACAGTGCTTTTACAGTACACCAGGTGCATGTAACACATTATATTCAACCATAGCAACTACAGTGCTCTATATTCAACCATAGGGACATTCACAGTTACTGGCATTTTAGTTACAATAATGATACATTATAGCAATTCTATGTATAGGTCTGGAGTTAGGTGAAATGCTGTCTATAGGCTCTAAAGTGCATTTTTTTCTTTTTACATAATCTTTCTATCCAATGATGGTTTGAAAAGAATTTATGATTAAGGAAAGAAATTCATTGTTGCTGTTCAGCTTAAGTTCTCCTTGCATCCTTCCAGCATACTTTTCCTGACCAAGATAGCACAGTAACAACCATTTAAGAAATAACTCAGATAAGTCAGGGTCCAAGAAGTTATGGGGTTATAGGTGTTATGGGATGCACTTTAGAGCCTTTTCCCAGCTTTTAATCCAATGGTGTCCTAAACAAAAAGATGAGTAAGAAAAGAACTTATCTTTTTTTTTTCAAGGAAGACATAAGTTGGGCCAAGACTTAATATTCAAAGATGGCAAAACAGTAGCTCACAACAAACTAACAACGCATTTGTTGTCTGGATACAGAGGCCCAGTCTGGGACTATGGCCTGCCTCCCTAAACCTCCCTAAAAAGGACTATCACTGCCTATGCCGCCTTTTGGTGTTAGACTGGGACGAAAGCAGATGTTTAAATTGCCACAGTCTTGTTTTTCATGTGAGTGCTGGCATACATATACATAGCATGCCACAAGGATGAAAACATGGTAAAAGTGGGCACACTTGTCTCATACGCATCTAATCTGAAGGTGTTGAACTGTTGCTCATTTACCATCAGCCTTGAGGTAGTACTTTTGTAAATCACTGCCACCCATATTCAAAGCTTTAGACCAAAGCCAAACTCTTCTCTCACAGTTGCCAAATATTCCCATCCATATGTCAAAGGACACTACTTGTGCACTCATCTGTGTCCTTTGCAGCCTTTCATCCCACTTATCAGGTTGCACCAGTATGCTATTACCAGTCCTTCACTGGACTGTTCTGCTCCTTTTCCACATACTTTGCTAATCTCCCTTCTGATCTGCTCATAACCATCTTTCTCAGTATTTTAGACTGCATTTATGAGTGCTAAATGCTTATAATTCTTAGGCACCTCTTCTTCTTGCTGTACTACTCCCTTTTGTAACACCATCAGTAGTTATCAGTAAAGTAACTTCGGAAGCTTCCCCAGGCTAACTTCCATTTTGAACAACCCATTGTAGGCACCATTCCAGTCCACCTTCTACCAACTTGTAAAAGTTCACTAGTAGCATATTGTCATCTACCACCTTTCCCCTCTATTGCTTGATTGAGTTCTCCTTCATAGCAGATGTAGACACTCGTCCAGTCCTTGTATCAAACCCTTTACTTCTTCTAACACCTGATTTAGCCTTTTCCCCCTTTCTATTACCCAACTGCTTGTAGAATACTTTAAAAACGTCCTCCAGCTCCCTGCTGTGCATAACCATCTCACACTACCTCTAATACTTAGCTTTACTTTTTCTGTTTTGCTTTTTGCATTTCTTATTAAACAGCTACTTGTCATTCTCTCCATCCTTTCATCAAATAGCTCACCATAAATCCTACAACCTAAATCCCCCCAAATTGTTTATCCTTCAGTTTCGCTTCTTTTAACTCCTTCTTAATGTTCATACATCTTGTCAGTCTCTTCTTAGAGGCATGTAGTTTACCTGTATCTCTGGACTTTAAATATTTTGAAATCAAAGAGTTAATTATGATAAACCCAGCATTTAAAAAACAATTATCACTTAGAATCCAACAATCTGAATATGCAAAATGTGTAGGTATTCTTCTTAAGATCTTGGATTAGCATAAATTGGTACTAGAAATATGGGGTGAAGCCCCTCACAAGAAGGTGCACTCTTTCAAATATAATGTCAGATGCACACAATGTTTACTTTTCATACGTGCATTCAACTGAATATTTAAGGCAATACCTGACCATTAATTATACTCAGGAATAAAAGCTAACATCACCCTCAATGGTAATAGACGAAGTTGGAATGTAATGATTGTTTGTTTCCCTCAAATTCCAGTGGTTTGCTTTACTACATGGTGTTTTTTTAAACAAACATTATTCATTTATGTTTTTATTTCATAGCTATTGGGATATCTTGAATTCAGTTAGGTTTTGATTTTCCATCATTTGTTTGCAGACATGAATTCCTTATACTATGGCAAACCCCCCTTTTTCTCCTTTCTCTTGTAATACACTTGTTTCTCTTTCATCATCTTTCTACCTTTCTCTGCATGTGGACTCCCCTCCAATAGATTTTGGAGCATTCTACCAAGTCCTGTCCTCCTCTCTTTTCTCCTCAGTTTCCTCATCAATGTCAAAATGTCTCCCTTTAGTCGAACCATGAAATTCTTCCTTTCCCAGTGTCTCATATTTCATGTCCACCTTTTGTCCAGCCGTAGATTTTCTACGAAATTCACCACCACTACTAATGCGTGGTCTAATAAACCACGTCCATCACTCCAACCACACCTATGTCGTGTGCCAAAATCAAACAATCAGCAAACCATACCAGCCCTATCTAATTCCTCTACTGGCAGGAAGAGCTCAGGTTATTCCTTTTTCCTTTTTTATTTTCCCTCATCCTCCTACATAAAGCTAATAACCCAATCTCATACAATTCTGCTACTGCTAATGTTACATTCTTTTATTTTCCTTCTGTTTACCATTCAGCCAGTCAAATTCTTCTATCAGTGTCAGGTTGAAATCTTACAATTACCACATATCTTACCCTACTCTATCCTTCAGATAGCTTTATAAATGTTTTAAATTTCCTAATGTGGCCCATAAACACAACCAGTTCTTCACATCATGCCCTCTGCCCCCTAGTACACCTTTATCCATCTCCCACTTTTACTTTCTTTCCTCAGCACAACTCCTGCATCGAATTCATAGAGATCACTGCAAGTCAGTATCACTTCTTTCCAATTTCAGTATATCTGTCTTCACTGTACATTGCCATCTATTTTCCTGAGTCCTCAGCCTCTTTATATCCCACCTTTATTTCCTTCAGCAAAACATCTGCTGTCTCTCTTTTATACTTTTACTTGATATGTATCCCTCTGAAGAGGACGTGTAATCCCTTAAACATTTTATGTAATCACGTTTAGTGTAAACTTCCCCAAGTCACCCTTATGTGCTACAGGATGAATACAATGTTCTCTAGAATTGGTGCTCAGCCTTTTGTGCAGTGGCTGTGAGGACTGCCCACCAAAATTCAATAGCTGCCAATTATTCCTTCCCTTATCCTTCAGAATACCACAACAACCTACATCTCTGTTCACTTGCAGTCATTTTTCCCAGTAATCCTACATTTTATCATCTCATCCTCCTGTTTGTTCCTGTGATTATTATTATCTCTTCTGAACATATTCTCTTATTAATTTGCAGAATATTAACATCATAATACATTTTTGAAGAAGTACTATAGTCAAATATAGGTAAACTGCAAGTATATAACAAGTATCTAATATGAAAATACACAGACATATTTACATATCCCTTTATGATTCTATCTCAAACTTCCCTTCATCCATAATTCTTACTGCCAAGCACACACTGAAAGAAGGAAAACCTAAGATCATTCTATATCAGGATTAATTACTGAACCCCTAAAGTCAGTTCTTAGGCACTATCAGGTTGAATCCAAGATATTTCATCTTTTTAGAAATATAAAGTGGCTAAAAATGATAAACGATGCAGTTAAATTCAGTACCCCCATAATAAAAAAACTTTCTTTCTTTCTTTTGTGCTTCATGATTAGATCCCAGTGTGGTCCTCTTGGTGATAGGTGTTTATATTTGATTTTAAATTTGCAAACACAAAATCCAGCATGTGTTTTAAACTAATAACAAAATAATTACTCTTTGTGTCTCATTAACCACATACCATGTTTTCTTATGCAAATTCACAGTAGAATGACAGGTTGGATACTATTACATGTCAAAAAAAAAGTAACAACTTACTTTCCTGGGTGCTGCAGCCAATCAGGTCCTTTGCTTCACTGAAGTGGACCTGATTGAGTGCAGCTTACAAGCAAGTTAAAAAAAAGGAGGAAAACAGTTTGCAATCACATGGTGACTTTACTCAGACGTATGAATGTCCACGAGGTGCTTTGCTGAGCAATGAGCGTAGGGGAAAGAGAAACTCACAGCTGCGGCATGGGGGCCCTCATTCTCTGGGAGGTAATCGGAGGCTCCCCGCGGATGCAAGTTTCACAGGTACCTAACGCCGGCTTTGGGTATTCACAACTGTTTGTAGTATAGAGGTATCAAATGCCTGTCATACTGTGTAAAAGTTCTAAAGAGGGCGACTGATAAATGGATATTCAGGGTAGTAAAATGTAAGATGTGAGATGAGCAGTTCGGATTCAAATCAGGATTCAGCACAACTGACCCGATGTTTCAATGAAACAGGTACTGGAGAAGAAGCTAGACAAGAGGAAAGAGTCTGACTGAGCATTCCTAGACTTAGGAAAACATAGCAAGATGCCAAGGAAGCTGATCTAGAAAGTTTTACAATGGTTCAAAATCCTGGAAATATTGGTAGAATTACTGCAGGCTGTGTACAAGGACCTAATGACACAAGTATGAACAGTGTTCATCTCACAGAGGAATTCTCAGTGGGAGTTGATGTGCATCAAGATTCAACTTTGAGCTCTCTGCTGTTCATACTGGTGATGGGTTACATTAGCAAACTGGTTGGAGGGGACAGATCAGTAAAGCTGCTGCATGCACATGATGTGGCATTACAGGTAGATGTTGAACAAGAACATTAGCAAGCAATAAGGGAAAATAATGCAAAACCGAAGGGACATGGTATGAAACTCAGGACATATGTGACAGTCATAATGGCAGCAAGTGGAGTAAATCAGAAGAATCAGTAAACTGAGACAGAAGGGAAAATAGTGAAACAGCTTTAGGTATCTGGGAGGGGTGGTTGAGGGGAATGAAGGTCTGAATGAGATCAATGCCAAAATCAGATGGGCTTCAGACAACTTGCACAGTGCCAGGATTAGTGTATCACAAAGAATGCCAAAGAAGGTAAAAAGCAAGGCATACAAAACAGTGTTATGACCATTTGCTACTGCATGGTACAGAAACCTGGCAATGAAGGCAGAGCAGCTGAGAAAGCCAGAATGGCAGAGATGAAGGGCCTGATATGGATGACAGGTTGCACGTTCTGGAATAGATGAAGGAATGAGGACATCAGAGTAAAACCCAGAATAGCTTTAATTGCAAAGAGATCAAAGAGGACAGGTTGCAGTGGTTAGGACACGTGCAGGAAACAGAAGGCAATCTGGTGAATAAGATGTGGGGCAGACAGAAAGAAGGTAAGAAGAAATAAGAGTGTCCAGCAAAGAGATGCATAAATTGTGTGTGAGAAGATCTAGGACAGTCAAGCATAAGTGTTGAAGAAAGTAGGAGAGTGACACTGAGTCAAGAGAAATGGTGACAGTTGATGTGACACCCCACCCCATGTAGGTTGATGATGATAATGATGACGTGATACATCAAAGTGAATATCTGCACTTTAAGTAAAGAATGCCAGCCAACATCAGGACTGCTTATCAATACCTACCTATATGTAAATAAAGAACACCAGCCAACATCAGGACTGTTTATCATTATACCTACCTGCATGTAAGTAAAGGACGCCAGTCAACATGAGGACTGCTTATCACTATACCTATCTGTATGTAAGTAAAGAAATCCAGCCAACATCAGGACTGCTTATCACTATACCTACCTATATGTAAGTAAAGGAAGCCAGCCAACATCAGGACTGCTTATCACTAAAGCTACCTGTATGTAAGTAAAGGATGCCAGCCAACATCAGGACTGCTTGTCATTATACCTACCTGCATGTAAGTAAAGGACGTCAGTCAACATCAGGACTGCTTATCACTATACCTACCTGTATGCAAGTAAAGGACACCAGCCAACATCAGGACTGCTTATCACTATACCTACCTGTACCAAAGTAAAGGATGCCAGCCAACATCAAGATTGCTTATCACTATACCTACCTGTATGTAAGTAAAGGAAGCCAGCCAATATCAGGACTGCTTATCACTATACCTACCTGTATGTAAGTAAAGGAAGCCAGCCAACATCAGGACTGCTTATCACTATACCTACCTGTATGTAAATAAAGGACGCCAGCTAACATCAGGACTGTTTATCACTATACCTACCTGTATGTAAGTAATGGACGCCAGCCAACATCAGGACTGCTTATCACTATACCTACCTGTACGTAAGTAAAGGATGCCAGCCAATATCATAGGTTCATAGGTTCATAGGTAGGTACTAGGCTATCTGCCCGAGGGCATTTATAAGCCTAGCCAGAGTGTGTCGGCTTTTGCCACCCAATTGATTAATTAACTAATCCTCTGTCAAGCAGAGCCAATGAAGTGATCCCAGGGGTGTATTTTCTGTTACCCATCCTCTCATTAAGGTTTCTCTTGAAGAATGTTAGTGAGGGACTCTGCCTGATGTAATTTGGAATTTTGTTCCAAAGCATGGGTCACCACTATCCTTATGTCCTCACTTTCATTCCTTTGTCCTACAATGTCTGCTACCTATGTGATTAACCAACAACTATCCTCCTTATGTCCTCCCCATCGTTCGACTGTCATACCATGTGCGCTGCATATTTGATTATCCCACCACTATCCTCTTTATGTCTTTACCATCATTTTATTGTCCTACCATGTGTGCTACATATGTGATTAACCCCACCACTATCCTCTGTATGCCTTTACCATCATTCCTCTGTTGTATCACGTGTGCTACATATGAGATTAACCCACCGCTATCCTCCTTATATCCTCACCATCATTCCACTGTCCTACCATGTGTGCTACATATGTGATTAACCCACCACTATCCTCCTTATGTCCTCAAAATCATTCAACTATCATGCCATGTGTGCTACATATATGATTAACCCATCACTATCCTGCTTATGTCCTCACCATCGATCTGTTGTCCCACCATGTCTGCTACATATGTGATTAACCCAACACCATCCTCCTTATGACCTCAAAATCATTCAACTATCATACCATGTGTGCTACATATATGATTAACCCATCACTATCCTGCTTATGTCCTCACCATCGATCTGTTGTCCCACCATGTCTGCTACATATGTGATTAAAACACCACTATCCATCTTATGTCCTCACCAGCATTCCACTGTCCTACCATGTGTGCTGTATATGTGAATAACCCTCCACTAGCCACCTTATGTCCTCACCATCTTTCCACTGTCCTACCTTGTGTGTTGTATATGTGATTAACCCACCACTATCCTCCTTATATCCTCACCATAATTCGACAATCATACCAAGTGTGCGACATAAGTGACTAACCCAGCACTATCCTCCTTATGTCCTCACCATCATTCCACTATCATATCATGTGTAGCACATAAGTGATTAACCCACCACTAACGTCCTTATAGGTTCATAGGTTCATAGGTTGGTACTAGGCTATCGGCCCTAAGGCCTATGCAAGCCTAGCCATAACAATTCCCTTGAAATTTTTCCCACAATATTTACTTCTCTGGGCCCCTGTTTAGCAGGGCAACTGACATGATCCCTGGGGTGAATTTCCTATCTCCCATCCATTCATCAAGGTTCCTTTTGAAGAGGGCCAATGAGGTGCTCTGCTTGACATGTATGGGCAGTCTATTCCAGAGTATGGGGAGTCTCTGTGTCAGGAACCTATCCCTCCAGCATGTTTTGTTCATTGTGATGATAAGTTTTAGATCCCTGGAGCGTGTGGCTCTGTGGGATTATCATACCAAGTGTGCGACATAAGTGACTAACCCAGCACTATCCTCTTTATGTCCTCAGCATAGTTCTAATGTCCTACCCTGTGTGCTACATATGTGATTAACCCACCACTATCCTACATGGTATGATAGTGGAACAATAGAGAGGACATAAGGAGGATAGTGGTGGCTTAATCACATAGGTAGCACATATAGTAGGACAGGAAAACGATGGTACAGACATAAAGAGGATAGTGGTGGGCTAATCACATATGTATCACACAAGATATGATAGTGGAACGATCCTCCTTATGTCCTCAGCATCATTCCACTATCATCCTTATGTCCTCACCACTGTTTTACTATCCTACCATGTGTGCTACATATGTGATTAACGTACCACTATCCTCCTTATGTCCTCACCATCATTCCACAATCATACCTTGTGTGCTACATAAGTGACTAACCTACAACTATCCTCTTTATGTCCTTACCATTGTTTTACTGTTCTACCATGTGTGCTACATATGTGATTACCCACCACTGTCCTCTTTTTACCCTCACCATCATTATATTGCCCTGCCATGTGGGACACATATGTGATTAACCCACCTCTATCATCCTTATGTCCTCACCATCATTCCACTATCATACCATGTGCGCTACATAAGTGATTAACTGACCACTATCCTCCTTATGTCCTTACCATTGTTCCACTATCATACCATGTGTGCTACATATGGGATTAACCAACCACTATCCTCCTTATATCCTCACCATCACTGTACTCTCCTACCTTCTGTGCTACATATGTATTTAACCCACCACTATCATCTTTATATCTGTACAATCTCTCTATGTCCTCACCATCGTTCTTCTGTCCTACCATATGTGCTACATATGTGATTAACGTACCACTATCCTCTTTATGCCATTACCGTCATTCCACTGTCATGCCATGTGTGCTACACAGGTGATTAACCCACCACTATCCTTCTTACATCATCACCATCATTCTACTGTGCTACCATGTGTGCCACATATGAAATTAACCCACCACTACCCTCCTTATGTACACACTATCGTTCCACTATCAAATCTTGTGTGCAACATATGTGATTAGCCCACCACTATCTTCTTTATGTCCTCACCATCATTCCACTATCCTACCATGTGTGCTACATAAGTGATTAACCCACCAACATTTTACTTATGTCCTCACCATTATTCCACTGTCCTACCATGTGAGCTGCATATGTGATTAACCTACCACTATCTCCCTTATGTCCTCACCACCATTCCACTATCATATCGTGTGTGCTACATATGTGATTAGCCCACCACTATCCTCTTTATGTCCTTACAATCATTTTACTGTCCTACCATGTGTGCTACCTATGTGATTAACCCACCACTATCCTCCTTATGTCCTCTCCATTGTTCCACTGTCTTATCATGTGTGCTACATATGTTATTAACTCACCACTATCCTCCTTATGACCTCACCATCATTCCACTATCATACCATATGTGGTATCTACTTAATTAATCCACCACTATCATCCTTATGTCCTCACCATTGTTCCACTGTCCTGCCATGTCTGCGACATATGCGATTAACTCACCAGTATCCTCCTTATTTCCTCACCATCATTTTACTGTCTTACCATCTGTACTACATATGTAATTAATGCACCACTATCCTCCTTGTGTCCTCACCATCATTCAACTGTTCTGCAATGTGTGCTACATATGTGATTAACCCACCACTATCCTCTTTATGTCATCGTCCTTGTTCCACTGTCCTACCATGTGTGCTACATATGTGATTAACCTACCATGATCCTCCTTATGTCCTCAGCATCATTCCACTGTCCTACCATGTCTGCTACATATGTGATTAACCCACCACTATCCTCCTTATGTCATCACCATTGTTCCACTGTCCTACCACATGTGCTACATATGTGATTAACTCACCACTATCCTCCTTATGTCCTGACCATTGTTCCATTGTCCAACCATGTCTGCACATATGTGGTTAACCCAAGACTATCCTCCTTATGTCCTCACCATCATTCCACTGTCCTTCCTTGTGTGCTATATATGTGATTAACCCTCCGTTATCATCCTTATGTCCTCACCATCTTTCCACTGTCCTACCACGTGTGCTACATATGTGATTAACTCACCACTATCCTCCTTATGTCCTCACCATCATTCTGTTGTCCCACCATGTCTGCTACATATGTGATTAACACACCACTATCCTCCTTATGTCCTCACCATCATTCCACTGTCCTTCCTTGTGTGCTATATATATAATTAACCCTCCATTATCATCCTTATGTCCTCACCATCTTTCCACTGTCCTACCATGTCTGCTACATATGTGGTTAACCCACCACTATCCTCCTTATGTCCTCACCATCATCCCACTTTCCTTCCCTGTGTACTATATATGTGAATAACCCTTCGTTATCATCCTTATGTCCTCACCATCTTTCCACTGTCCTGTCATGTGTGCTACATATCTGATTAACCCACCACTATCCTCCTTATGTCCTCACCATCATTCTGTTGTCCCACCATGTCTGCTACATATGTGATTAACCCACCACTATCCTCCTTATGTCCTCACCATCATTTCACTGTCCTTCCTTGTGTGCTACATATGTGATTAACTCACCACTATCCTCCTTATGTCCTGACCATCTTTGCACTGTTCTACCATGTGTGCTACATATGTGATTAAACTACCACTATTCTCCTTATGTCATCACCATTGTTCCACTGTCCTACCACATTTGCTACATATGTGATTAACCCACCGCTATCATCCTTATGTCCTCATCATCGTTCCACTATCATACCATGTATGCTCCATATGTAATTAGCCCACCACTATCCTCCCTATGTCCTCACTATTGTTATGCTGTCCTATCATGTGAGCTACATATGTGATTAACTCACCACTATCCTCCTTATGTCCTCACCATCATTCCACTGTTCTACAATGTGTGCTACATATGTGATTAACCCACCACTATCCTCTTTATGTCCTCACCATCATTCCACTATCCTACTATGTGTGCTTCATATGTCATTAACCCACCTTTATCTTGTTTATGTCATCACCATCATTGTACTGTCCTACCTTGTGTGCTACATATGTTATTAACTCACCACTATCCTCCTTATGTCCTCACACTCGTTCAACTGTACTACCATGTGTGCTACATATGTAATAAACTCACAACTATCCTTATGTTCTCACTATCATTCCACTGTTCTACAATGTGTGCTACATATGTGATTAACTCACCACTATCCTCCTTATGTGCTCACCATCATTCTGTTGTCCCACTATGTCTGTTACATATGTGATTAACCTACCACTATCATCCTTATGTCCTCACCATCATTGCACTGTTCTACCATGTGTGCTACATATGTATTAACCCACCACTATCCTCCTTATGTCCTCAGCATCATTACACCATCCTATCATGTGTGCTACATATGTGATTAACTCACCACTATCCTTATGTCCTCACTATCATTCTGTTGTCCTAGCATGTCTGCTACATATGTGGTTAACCCACCACTATCCTCCTTATGTCCTCACCATCATTCGACTGGCATACCACATGTGCTACTTATTTGATTAACCCACCACTATCCTATTTATGTCTTTACCATCATTTTATTGTCCTACCATGTGTGCTACATATGTGATTAACCCACCACTATCCTCCTTTTGTCTTCAGCATCATTCCACTATCATACCATGTGTGCTACATATGGGATTAACCCACTGCTATCCTGTTTATGTCCTCACCATTGTTCTGCTGTTCTACTATGTGTGCCTCATAGGTTATTAACCCACCACTATCCTCCTTATGCCCTTACCATCATTCCACTGTCCTATCATGTGTGCTACATATGTGATTAACACACCACTATCCTCCTTATATCCTCACCACTGTTCTACTGTCCTACCTTGTGCACTACATATGTGATTAACCCCACCGCTATTCTCTGTATGCCCTTACCATCATTCCTCTGTTGTATCATGTGTGCTACATATGAGATTAACAAACCGCTATCCTCCTTATGTCCTCACTATCATTCCACTATCCTACCATGTTTGCTACATAAGTGATTGATGCACCACTATCCTATTTATGTCCTCAGCATCATTCCACTGTCTTATCACGTCTGCTACATATGTGATTAACTCACCACTATCCTTATGTCCTCACCATCATTCCATTGTCCTACCATGTGCGCTACATATGTGATTAACATACCACTATCCTTATGTCCTCACTATCATTCAACTATCATACCATGGGTGCTACATATGAGATTAACCCATCACTATCCACCTTATGTCCTCATCATTTTTCTACTCTCCTACCATGTGTGCTACATATGTGATCAACCCACCACTATCCTCCTTATGTCCTCACCACTGTTCTGTTGTCCCACCATGTCTGCTACATATGCGATTAACCCATCACTATCATCCTTATGTCCTCACCATCATTGCACTTTTCTACCATGTGTGCTATATATGTGATTAACCCATCACTATCCTCCTTATGTCCTCACCATCATTGTACTGTCCTACCATGTGTGCTACATATGTGATTAACCCAACACTATCCTCCTTATGTCTGCACCATCATTCTGTTATCCTACCATGTCTGCTACATATGTGATTAAAACATCACTATCCACCTTATGTCCTCACTATCATTGCATTGTCCTACGATGTGTGCTATATATGTGATTAACCCTCCACTAGCCACCTTATGTCCTTACCATTTTTCCACTGTCCTACCTTATGTGCTATATATGTGATTAACCCACCACTATCCTCCTTATAAACTCACCATAATTCGACTATCATACCATGTGTGCGACATGTGACTAACCCAGCACTATCCTCCTTATGTCCTCAACATAGTTCTACTGTCATATCATGTGTGCTCCATAAGTGATTAACCCACCACTATCCTCCTTATGTCCTCATCATCACTCCACAACCATACCTTGTGTGATACATATGTGATTAACCTACAACTATCCTCTTTATGTCCGTACCATTGTTTTACTGTCCTACCATGTGTGCTACATATGTGATTACCCACCACTGTCCTCCTTATGTCCTCACCATCATTGTACTCTCCTACCTTCTATGCTAAATATGTATTTAACCCACCACTATCCTCCTTATGTCTGTACAACTATTTCACTGTCATACAATGTGTGCTACATATGTGATTAACCTACCACTATCATCCTTATGTCCTCATCACTGTTTTACTGTCCTACCATGTGTGCTACATATGTGATTAATGTACTACTATCCCTTTTATGCCATTACTGTAATTCCACTGTCATGCCATGTGTGTTATACAGGTGATTAACCCACCACTATCCTCCTTACATCATCACCATCATTCCACTGTCCTACCATGTGAGCTACATATGTGATTAACCCACCACTATCTCCCTTATGTCCTCACCATCGTTCCACTACCATATCTTGTGTGCTGCATATGTGATTAACCCACCACTATCCTCTTTATGTCCTTACCATCGTTTTACTGTCCTACCATGTGTGCTACATAAGTGATTAACCCACCACCATTTTACTTATGTCCTCACCATCATTCCACTGTCCTACCATGTGAACTACATATGTGATTAGCCCACCACCATCTCCCTTATGTCCCCACCATTGTTCCACTACCATATCTTGTGTGCTACATATGTGATTAACCCACCACTATCTCCCTTATGTCCTTACCATCATTCCACTACCATATCTTGTGTGCTACATATGTGATTAACCCACCACTATCCTCTTTATGTCCTTACCATCGTTTTGCTGTCCTAACGTGAGCTACATAAGTGATTAACCCACCACCATTTTACTTATGTCCTCACCATCATTCCACTGTCCTACCATGTGAGCTACATATGTGATTAACCCAACACTATCCTCCTTATGTCTGCACCATCATTCTGTTATCCTACCATGTCTGCTACATATGTGATTAAAACACCGCTATCCACCTTATGTCCTCACCATCATTCCACTGTCCTACCATGTGTGTTATATATGTGATTAACCCTCCACTAGCCACCTTATGTCCTTACCATTTTTCCACAGTCATACCTTGTGTGCTATATATGTGATTAACCCACCAGTATCCTCCTTATATCCTCACCATAATTCGACTATCATACCATGTTTGCAACATGTGACTAACCCAGCACTATCCTCCTTATGTCCTCAACATAGTTCTACTGTCATATCATGTTTGCTCCATAAATGATTAACCCACCACTATCCTCCTTATGTCCTCATCATCAGTCCACGATCATACCTTGTGTAATACATATGTGATTAACCTACAACTATCCTCTTTATGTCCTTACCATTGTTTTACTGCCCTACCATGTGTGCTACATATGTGATTACCCACCACTGTCCTCCTTATGTCCTCACCATTGTTCTACTGTCCTGCCATGTGATTATCCCACTGCTATTATCCTTATGTCCTCACCATCATTCCACTATTATACCATGTGTGCTACATAAGTGATTAACCGACCACTATCCTTCTTAAGTCCTCACCATTGTTTCACTATCATACCATGTATGCTACATATGTGATTAACCCACCACTATCCTCCTTATGTCCTCACCATCATTCCACTGTCCTACCATGTGTGTTATATATGTGATTAACCCTCCACTAGCCACCTTATGTCCTTACCATTTTTCCACAGTCATACCTTGTGTGCTATATATGTGATTAACCCACCAGTATCCTCCTTATATCCTCACCATAATTCGACTATCATACCATGTTTGCGACATGTGACTAACCCAGCACTATCCTCCTTATGTCCTCAACATAGTTCTACTGTCATATCATGTTTGCTCCATAAATGATTAACCCACCACTATCCTCCTTATGTCCTCATCATCAGTCCACGATCATACCTTGTGTAATACATATGTGATTAACCTACAACTATCCTCTTTATGTCCTTACCATTGTTTTACTGCCCTACCATGTGTGCTACATATGTGATTACCCACCACTGTCCTCCTTATGTCCTCACCATTGTTCTACTGTCCTGCCATGTGATTATCCCACTGCTATTATCCTTATGTCCTCACCATCATTCCACTATTATACCATGTGTGCTACATAAGTGATTAACCGACCACTATCCTCCTTAAGTCCTCACCATTGTTTCACTATCATACCATGTATGCTACATATGTGATTAACCCACCGCTATCCTCCTTATGTCCTCACCATCGTTTCACTATCATACCATGTGTGCAACATAAGTGATTAACCCACCACTATCCTCCTTATGTCTGTACAACTATTTCACTGTCATACAATGTGTGCTACATATGTGATTAACCTCTCACTATCCTCTTTATGTCCTCACCATCATTCTTCTGTCCTACCATGTGTGCTACATATGTGAATAACCTACCACTATCATCCTTATGTCCTCACCACTGTTTTACTGTCCTACCATGTGCGCTACATATGTGATTAACGTACTACTATCCTTTTTATGCCATTACTGTCATTCCACTGTCATTTCATGTGTGCTACACAGGTGATTAACCCACCACTATCCTCCTTACATCATCACCATCATCTACTGTGCTACCATGTGTGCCACATATGTGATTAACCCACCACTACCCTCCTTATGTACACACTATTGTTTTACTGTCCTACCATGTGTGCTGCATAAGTGATTAACCCAGCACCATTTTACTTATGTCCTCACCATCATTCCACTGTCCTACCATGTGAGCTACATATGTGATTAACCCACCACTATCTCCCTTATGTCCTCACCATCGTTCCACTACCATATCTTGTGTGCTACATATGTGATTAACCCACCACTATCCCCCTTATGTTCTCACCATCGTACCACTACCATATCTTGTGTGCTACATATGTGATTAACCCACCACTATCCCCCTTATGTTCTCACCATTGTACCACTACCATATTTTGTGTGCTACATGTGTGATTAACCCACCACTATCTCCCTTATGTCCTCACCATCGTTCCACTACCATATCGTGTGTGCTACATATGTGATTAACCCACCACTATCCTCTTTATGTCCTTACCATCATTTTACTGTCCTACCATGTGTGCTACATAAGTGATTAACCCACCACCATTTTACTTATGTCCTTACCATCATTCCACTGTCCTACCATGTGAGCTACATATGTGATTAACCCACCAACATGTCCCTTATGTCCCTACCATTGTTCCACTACCATATCTTGTGTGCTACATATGTGATTAACCCAACACTATCCTCTTTACGTCCTTACCATCATTTTCCTGTCCTACCATGTGTGCTACATAAGTGATTAACCCACTACCATTTTACTTATGTCCTCGCCATCATTCCGCTGTCCTACCATGTGAGCTACATATGTGATTAACCCACCACCATCTCCCTTATGTCCCCACCATCATTCCACTACCATATCGAGTGTGCTACATATGTAAATGTCGAAAAATGAATAACTGGAACAGCAGCCCAAATATCAAAAACAGAAGATTCAGTTCCAATAAGTCAGTGTACTCGAACAGTGGTACAACAATTAGTACACCACTAAGAATACACTAGTCAGTCCACCAAGGTAGCAGCAAAAACCGTTTTTAATAAAACATATTAAAAATACACGTTGAGCGCTTTCATCTATAACATATAGACTTCCTCAGAACACCATTCATTTTAAAATAACTGCTTTTATACGCAGACACACCTCAGTCTAATTGCTTAATTCAGAAAGAATCAATTACTAAAAAATTAACCCTATAACTGCTACCTCTAGAATACCAAACTAGTTGAAGTTCTCAAACACATATATCTCATTCTAACATATATACAGCTTATGAATTATTAATGAATGGTGTTCTGAGGAAGTCTATATGTTATAGATGAAAGCACTCAACGTGTATTTTTAATTTGTTTTATTAAAAACGTTTTTTGCTGCTACCTTGGTGGACTGACTAGTGTATTCTTAGTGGTGTACTAATTGTTGTACCACTGTTCGAGTACACTGCCTTATTGGAACTGAATCTTCTGTTTTTGATATTTGTGCTACATATGTAATTAACCCACCACCATCTCCCTTATGTCCTCACCATCGTTCCACTACCATATCTTGTGTTTTACATATGTGATTCACCCACCACTATTCCCTTTATGTCCTTACCATTGTTTTACTGTCCTAACATGTGTGTTACATAAGTGATTAACCCACCACCATTTTACTTATGTCCTCACCATAATTCCACTGTCCTACCATGTGAGCTACATATGTGGTTAACCCACCACCATCTCCCTTATGTCCCCACCATTGTTCCACTACCATATTTTGTGTGCTACATATGTGATTCACCCACCACCATCTCCCTTATGTCCTTACCATCATTCCACTACCATATCTTGTGTGCTACATAGGTGATTAACCCACCACTATCTCCCTTATGTTCTCACCATTGTTCCACTACCATATCGTGTGTGCTACATATGTGATTCACCCACCACTATCTCCCTTATGTCCTTACCATCATTCCACTACCATATATTGTGTGCTACATATGTGATTAACCCATCTCCCTTATGTCATTACCATCATTCCACTACCATATCTTGTGTGCTACATATGTGATTAACCCACCACTATCCTCTTTATGACCTTACCATCATTTTACTGTCCTACCATGTGTGCTACATAAGTGATTAATCCACATTTTACTTATGTCTTCACCATCATTCCACTGTCCTACCATGTGAGCTACATATGTGATTAACCCACCACCATCTCCCTTATGTCCTCACCATTGTTCCACTACCATATCTTGTGTGCTACATATGTGATTAACCCACCACCATCTCCCTTATGTCCCCACCATCATTCCACTACTATATCTTGTGTTTTACATACGTGATTAACCCACCACTATTCCCTTTATGTCCTTACCATTGTTTTACTGTCCTAACATGTGTGTTACATAAGTGATTAACCCACCACCATTTTACTTATGTCCTCACCATCATTCCACTGTCCTACCATGTGAGCTACATATGTGATTAACCCACCACCATCTCCCTTATGTCCCCACCATTGTTCCACTACCATATCTTGTGTGCTACATATGTGATTCACCCACCACCATCTCCCTTATGTCCCCACCATCGTTCCACTACCATATCTTGTGTGCTATATATATGATTCACCCACCACTATCTCCCTTATGTCCTCACCATCATTCCACTACCATATCTTGTGTGCTACATATGTGATTAACCCACCACTATCCTCTTTATGTCCTTACCATCGTTTTACTGTCCTACCATGTGTGCTACGTAAGTGATTAACCACCACCATTTTACTTATGTCGTTACCATCATTCCACTGTCCTACCATGTGAGCTACATATGTGATTAACCCACCACCATCTCCCTTATGTCCCCACCATTGTTCCACTACCATATCTTGTGTGCTACATATGTGATTAACCCAGCACTATCTCCCTTATGTCCTCACCATTGTTCCACTGTCCTGCCATGTCTGCGACATATGTGATTAACCCACCAGTATCCTCCTTATTTCCTCACCACCATTTTACTATCTTACCATCTGTACTACATATGTAATTAATGCACCACTATCTTCCTTATGTCCTCACCATCATTCATAGGCTCATAGTTTCATAGGTAGGTACTAGGCTATTGGGCCAATGGCCTACGTAAGCCAAGCCAACAAGGTTCCCTGGCTTACGCCACCCAAGAAAGTTATTTTCCTGTGCTACTGTCGAGCAGAGACACATAAGTGATCCCCGATGTGTATTTAATATATCCCATCCACTCATCAAGATTTTTCTTGAAGAGTACTAATGAAGAACTTTGCTTGACATAGATGGGTAGCCTGTTCCAGAGTATGGGAAGTCTCTGGGACAGGAATCTATCCCTCCAGCACGTCCTGTTTATTGTGATGACAAGGTTTAGGTCCCTAGAGCATGTAGCTTGGAGGGATTGGGATTTCTTTAGGTGTAGCATGTCCAACAGCTCTGGGTTTGACATAGCTTTATATGTTAGGCAGAGTTCACCTCGGAGTAGGCGATATGCTACAGAGTAAAGCTGGAGTTTTTTGAGATGGTCAGTGTAGGGCATTTGTTTGGGAACAGTAATCCTTTTTGTGAGGTACTTCTGTGGCCTTTCCAGCTGCTGCAGATGTTTTGTGAGGTATATTCCAAAAGGGACATTGCACTCTATAAAAGGTCTAATAAGTGTCGAGTAGAGGGGAACACTGCCCTCTTTTTTCCTGGATAAGAACCCTTTTATGATGAGGTGTGCCACGTAGAAGGACTTCCTGACTACTGTGGGGATGTGACTATCAAAGGAGAGACTATTGTCCACCTGGGTCCTAAGGTCTCTTATCACACATTCAGTGTTAAGTATATTACTGCCTATGTGGTAGTTCATAGGTACAGAGGTTTACCAAAGGGGATGACACTGCACTTTTTGGCATTGAGCTTGAGGCCATGGCTCTGATACCAAGCATCTGTCTCAGCGGGGCCCTTCTGTAGGATGTCCACATCATTTGGGGACTTGACTATGGCTCCTAGTTTGCAGTCATCTGTGATCTTCATTAGCCAGAGGCTTTCTATGTTAGCCTGTACTTCAGAGAAGTAGATAAACAGGAGCGGTCCCAGGACTGAACCCTGTGGTACTCCACTTGTCACTGGTTTGAGGTCAGATTTGGAGTCTGCAACTTTTACAGTGTGGGTTCTGTCAATGAGCCATTTGGCAACCCATCTTGTGACGTAGGGATTTATAACTAGTTTAGTAAATTTAGCTATAATTCCAGAATGGGGGGTGGTGTCAAAAGCCTTGGCAAGGTCAGGATAGGCTGTCTGAACCACCTTACCCTCATCTACTTCTTTGGTGACTGCCTCAAAGAAGTCGATCAGGTTCATGAGGCATGATCTGCCTTTCACAAACCTGAACTGGGTGGGATCCAGACTTTTGGAGGTTACCAATGTCTTTGTTTATGAGTTCCATGATGATACATTCCATGGCCTTGCAGACCAGGCTCGTCAGGCTAATAGGCGATAATTCCCAGGATCAGTGGTGGCTCCCCCTTTGTGGAGTGGGATAACTGTTGCTGTGCACCATTCAGTGGGCACAAAGCCTGATGTGAGGCTATTATTGAACATGGTGCTTAGGTGGGGAGCCAGTTCATTCTGAAGTTCGTGTAAAACCCAGTCTGGGATGTTGTCCAGTCCCATGGATGCTGTGTTTTTGGCTTTAGAGAGTGGAGATTTTACCTGTGTAGTTGTGATTACAGGGACTCTGCATTCTTCCTGTATAGATATGGGCCCTTTAGGGGATGCGGGGAGTAAAGTCAGCATTGAACCTACCTGCCAGGATGTTGGCAATATCAGTTGGTTCTGTAATTTTTGTGCTGTTGTGCTGTAACTCAGAGCAGATCTGGGTGCTGCCATCGAGATTCTTGATATAGCTACAGAATGCTTTGTGAGTGTCCTTAGAATTAGTGGTGGTTTTGTTTTTGTAGCTAGCTTTGGAGGATCTTATAAGGGATCTCAGCTTCTTACTGAGGTTGACCAGGGAGCTCCTCCACTCATGGGATTTTACTTTCTTTTGCAACAGTTTCTTCCTTCTGTTGTACAGTTTGTTTATGGCAGGGGAGCACCAGATTGGCTTCCTTTTTTAGGAGGATAGCGTCTTGGTTCTGTTTGGGATAGTATGATCCATGCACTCATGTAAGTGCTTATAGCATGCATTTGTGTAGGATTCAGCAGTTGTAACTGTATTGTCTATCTGCATGGGTGTCATGAAGTTCACTAATTCTGTCTTAAGATGCATGAAGTTGGCTTTGAAGAAATGTTTTACCATGGTTTCCTTAATGGGGGTGGGGGCGGGATGGGGATATCAAGGATGATTAGCTTATGGTCGGATCAGACCAACAAGGAGTTAATTTCAGGTGTGGAACACCGGTCACTCATGTTGGTAATGACTAGGTCTAGGATATTGTTGATCCAGGGCATTGGAGTTTATGAATTCCAGAAAGCATTGAGCTAAGGAGTTGGAACACGAGTAGTTTTCCCAGTTAATGATGGGGTAGTTGAAGTCTCCCATTATTAGGGTGTTTGGTTGAACCCTAATATTTTACAGTACATCAAGAAAAGAGGCATGGGAATCCTGGGGCATGGTGGGGGATCTGTAACATTCCACATTTCACTGTTCTACAACGTGTGCTACATATGTGACTAACCCACCAATATCCTCCTTATGTCATCACCATTGTTCCACTGTCCTACCATGTGTGCTACATATGTGATTAACTCACCACTATCCTCCCTATGTCCTCACCATTATTCTGTTGTCCAACCATGTCTGCTACATATGTGATTAACCCAACACCATCCTCCTTATGTCCTCACCATCATTGTACTGTTCTGCCATGTGCACTACATATGTGATTAACTCACCATTATCCAACTTATGTCCTCACCATCATTCCACTATCATACCATGTGTGCTTCATATGTGATCAACTCACTACTATCCTCCTTATGTCCTCACCATCATTCTGTTGTCCCACCATGTCTGCTATATATGTGATTAACCCAACACCATCCTCCTTATGTCCTCACCATCATTGTACTGTTCTACCATGTGTGCTACATATGTGATTAACTCACCACTATCCTCTTTATGTCCTCACCATTGTTCTGCTGTCCTACCATGAGTGCTACATATGTGATTAACACATCACTATCCTCATGTCCTCACCATCGTTCCACTGTCCTACCATGTGTGCTACATAAGTGACTTACCCTGCACTATCCTCATGTCCTCACCATCGTTCCGCTGTCCTACCTCTTCTTGATCTAATTCATAACACATGAAACATTAACACATCATACATCTGTTCTGGATTTCATCAGATTATTAATTGTTTGTATGTCTATACTCCATGTTTCTGTAGAGGTTGCCACAATGCAACATAAAATACTGCTAATGCCAGTTCTAATTTAAATGCCTCAATATGTGATTACATGTGAGTTAATACTTTGGCATCAGCCATGCAACTGAGCTTGTCAGCGTTGTGGAGAGAATTAAAAAAATGATGTGAGTGGATTGTACAAATTCTGTATGCATTAATGCAGTGTTGTACTCAACATTTGTGGGTTTCAGAGTGATGTTGCCTGAAGACATTATTCTGTAAAGTTATATCTGTACTCCAACACTTATACTTGGGAATGATATATATAATAGTGTTGAACATTTTCAAATGTACTTTGTACAATGGTGTTGATCATTTTCACACATACTTTATCAGTAGTATGCTGCAGTGCACTGTCATATCTTTGACCAGTTTGGTTGTACTTACACTGCACTTTGTCCAATAACGAGACAATTCAAGTTAAAAATCACATAACAAATGATTACTGTTTGGATATTGTTATCCCAAACTGAACACTCATGAATGCTTAGTTGCCAATCCATTGTTTCAAACTTGTGATTGTTAACAAAACAACATACTGAGAGATAGCTACATCTCACTCACAGTAATGCAATATACATGACTGACAGGATAAATAAATTATCTGAGGATTATGTCATTACTTAGGATCAGCGCATTGCTGTTACTTCTGCATGTCAAGTCTCAGTCATTTCACATAAAACTGTGATGCACACAGGCTTCTCTGCAAGACACTGATGTGGTAATCCTTACAAATGTGCATGTTCACACATTTAAACTGATACTTCTGATGTGATGCTTGCAAGTGATACTGTGTTCTCTAGATTGTATACATAGACAGGTAGTTGGCCCAAATCCAATTTGTTGAACTTGTAGTGCCTCTAGTTTCTGGTAAGTATAGCTTCAACAAATGAACTCTATCCAGTCCCACTCAGGAGAAATATTTACATGGGGGGACGGCTCCCCCACATTTTAAATTGAAACATCTTCCCTGCAACACATTGATGAGGTCATTCTTGTCAAAAGTACACTATGGCCCTTGTGATTGATGCTGTGTTCTCTAGATTGTGTACATAGGTAGGTGGTTCAACTCTACGAGTGGTGAACTTGTGTGCATGCCTCTGGTGTCAGGAAAGTATAGTTTGAAATGATACACTGCGTCTAGCCCCACTTAGGGGAAACATTTACAAGGGGATAGGGCTCCCACCAAACATTAAACACAAATATCTCCCCTGCAACATACTGAAGAGGTCATTCTGTCAAAGTGCAGTCTTTTCCTGTAGAAAACAGACAACTGCTGTGGCACTTGCAATTGATAGTGTGTTCTCTAGATTTTGTAAGTAGAGAAGTAGGTGGTCCAAATCCAGCATTGCTTAAATACTGTGACCGAGTGTTCTGTCATTTACAATTGCCTCACAATACATATTATGTACAGTTTCACTTAGGAAACATCTTCACACTGGCGGATGGCTAGCTTATACATTTCTAGCATCTCCAGGCAAAAAGCAGTTTTGGAATAACACTGATTAATTTATGCCACAATTGTAATCAATTTCTCCCGTGGCACTGGCTGTTAATACTGTGTTCTGTAGACTATGTAAATGGGTAGGTGGTTTGAATCCAGCAACGACTTACTACTGTGAGTGTGTATTTCTCTTTCTTGCCATGTAGAAAAGGCTTCAAATAAATACATGATACACGATGTGTAGCTGAACAATGTTATTGGGTTCTTCTACCTCCTCCTTTCCGTTTTAGCAGAAACACCCCCCTATTAAACACTTGTGATGTCATCCCTTCAAATGTGCCTCGTCACAACTGTAAAACAACATGTCATGTGGCACTTGCAATTCATGCAATGTTCTCTAGCTTCTGATCTTGGGTAGCCATTTCTAATCCAGCCATTACTCCTTGTACTCACTTGTTTGACCATCACTGTGAATGTTCACGTAGATAACAATGTTGTTACCCACCTATCTGCTGTGTACATGTATGGATGGGATTCTTATTACAAGAATTTATATTCATTTTGCACAGACAAATGTTTTCTTTAACAATGATGAGGCCATATGATTAAATTTGCCATTCATAACAGTAGCAGTAAACCTTCTCCTCCTGGATAATAAATTTGGGCAATGTTGTATATGTTCTCATTATTAAGCCCTGGATTTGAATCTGCGATTGTTTACACATTGTGCATTGTTGGGATTCTAACGTCACAGTGACAACTGCATTATGCATCATGTGTGTTTTGGTATACATAGCATTATGCAATATTATGTGACTATGAGACAAGTTGCACCACTGTTTTAACTGAGTTACATGCACACATATGCCTTGCAGCAATAAGACAATGCAATGCCTTTAAATACACATGTATCTCACAACTGTAGTAAGACTTCTCCTGCAGCACATTCAGTCTTCATAATATCATGTAGCTTCTGTGGCCACATATGTAGATGTTCAAAAGCCATATTGAGTTATTGTAATGATTGTGTGTCACTGCACTGCTGCTTATGAATGACATTCACCACAACTGTAATGTGTACAGTTTCAGAGGGAGGGTCTTCCCCATCTTCTTTACCTCAAACAACTGGTTTACAACACAGTTATATGATGTAATGAGTGTCACAGCTGTGTTAAGTCTTCCACTGTGGCACATGTGATTCATCCAAATTTCATTAGCATATGGATTTACATACATGGCTGTTCAATTCCAGTAAAGGACAACATTACGTGAGTGTAGTGACATGACACAAACACCACTGCACTGAGATATTTCTATCCATTTTTATGTTGGGCAAATAATTTTCAACACATGTTGAGATTTCATAGTGGTGAAACAGGTTTTCTGGGATCCTTGTGTTGTGAATGTCCTGTGACACATGCAGTTAGTACAGACTTGTATAGCATATTTATTAAGCTAGAATGTGGTTTGAATCTAGGACTGTGAGTATACAAAACATTGTTGACAGAAAAGATTGGCTTGGCCAAGCAACAATTACATTTGACCATTCACAGTTGTGTGTAGTTAACATAGCTACCTCCTTTTCATCACGATGACCAAATTTTATTGTATAATTTAGCATCAAAACTCCTTTCTTACTTCACATTTTGATTGCCGTTATTTGTGACATGCTCCAATACCATTTTCTGTAGGAGACACAATCAATTTAGAGCTCTGTAGAGCAGGCCGTATAGTAGGCAGGGGTTTGACTCTGGTAACATATGTCTGCTGCTTAAGTGTGTCAGACAAATTAGTTATGGCACAGTCAGGAGATCACATATTTAAGATGTCACACTCCAAGTTAGGGGATCCATAACCATTAATATACAAGAAACTGATGTAATCCCTTCAAGGGTGCTCTTCATGATGCTATGGGTATGCCTGCCTGTGGTGCCAATGCGATACACATCTTTATGAGTCTGTCCTGGTATGTGTTCAGGTCTGGTAAGCTGCAGTTGTTGAGAATGTCATTGATTGTGCAGTTGTTGAGAATGTCATTGATTGTTCACAGACATTACTTAATTTTCAAATAATAATGCTCTGAATTGCATGTCTTCATCCAGACATTTATGTATTGACTGAAATTATTTTCAGCACACTGTAGTGCTTCATAGGACATTAGGGCTTACCTAACATGTCACACTGTATGGCATGCTGCAAGATCAGCAGAATGCATGAATGGGCACAGTTTAATGATGTAGTAGATGTTATTGAAATATTACTGTACTTCCTTATGAGCATGCCCAGTATAATGATGTACTAGATGTTATTGCAGTCATCTCTGTACTTCCTTATAAGCATCTCCAGTATAATGATGTTGTACATGATATTGTAACATTGCTGCACTTCCTTATGAGCATGCCCAGTATAATGAAGTAGTAGATATTATTGTAGTCATTGCTGTACTTCCTTATGAGCATGCTCAGTATAATGATGTGGTAGATGCTATTGTAGTCATCGCTGTGCTTCGTAATGAGCATGCCCAGTATAATGATGCAGTAGATGTTATTGTAGCCTTCACTATACTTCCTTGTGAGCATGCCCAGTATAATGATGTAGTAGATGTTATTGTGTTCATCACTGTACTTCCTTATAAGCATGCCCAATATAATGATGTAGTAGGTGTTATTGTAACATTGCTGCACTTCCTTATCAGCATGCCCAATATAATGAAGTAGTAGATGTTATTGTAGTCATTGTTGTACTTCCTTATGAGCATGCCCAGTACAATGATGTAGACAATGTTATTGTAGTCATCACTGTACTTCCTTATAAGCATGCCCAGTATAATGAAGTAGTGGATGTTTTTGGAGTCATCACTTCCTTATGAGCATGCCCAGTATAATGATGCACTAGATGTGACTATAGTCATTGATGTACTTCCTTATGAGCAAGCCTAGTATAATGATGTAGTAGATGTTATTGTAGTCTTCACTGTCCTTCCTTGTGAGCATGCCCAGTATAATTATGCAGTAGATGTTATTGTGTTCATCACTGTACTGCCTTATGCACATGCCCAGTATAATGATGTAGTAGGTGTTATTGTAACACTGTGCACTTCCTTATGAGCATGCCCAGTGTAATGATGTAGTAGAAGTTATTGTATTCATCGCTGTACTTCCTTATGAGCATGCCCAGTATAATGATGTAGTAGCTGTTATTGTATTCATCGCTGTACTTCATCATGAACATGCCCAGTATAATGATGTAGTAGATGTTATTGTAGTCATCTCTGTACTTCCTTATGAGGATGCCCAGTATAATGATGTAGTAGATGTTATTGTAGTTATTGCTGTACTTCCTTATCAGCATGCCCAGTATAACGATGTAGTAGATGTTATTGTAGTCATCGCTGTACTTCCTTACGAGCATGCCCAGTATAATGATGTAGTAGATGTTATTGTAGTCATCTGTGTACTTCCTTATGAGCATGCCCAGTATAATGATGTAGTAGATGTTATTGTAGTTATTGCTGTACATCCTTATGAACATGCTCAGTATAACGATGTAGTAGATGTTATTGAAGTCATCGCTGTACTTCCTTACGAGCATGCCCAGTATAATGATGTAGTAGATGTTATGTAGTCATCACTGTACTTCTTAATGAGCATGCCCAGTATAATGATGTAGTAGAAGTTATTGTATTCATCGCTGTACTTCCTTATGAGCATGCCCAGTATAATGATGTAGTAGTTGTTATTGTATTCATCGCTGTACTTCATCATGAACATGTCCAGTATAATGATGTAGTAGATGTTATTGTAGTCATCTCTGTACTTCCTTATGAGGATGCCCAGTATAATGATGTAATAGATGTTATTGTAGTCATCACTGTACTTCCTAATGAGCATGCCCAGTATAATGATGTAGTAGATGTTATTGTAGTCATCTCTGTACTTCCTTACGAGCATGCCCAGTATAATGATGTAGTAGATGTTATGTAGTCATCACTGTACTTCCTAATGAGCATGCCCAGTATAATGATGTAGTAGATGTTATTGTAGTCATTGATGTACTTCGTAATGAACATGCCCAGTATAATGATGTAGTAGATGTTATTGTAGTCATTGATGTACTTCCTAATGAGCATGCCCAGTATAATGATGTAGTAGATGTTATTGTAGTCATTGATGTACTTCCTTATGAACATGCCCAGTATAATGATGTAGTACATGTTATTGTAGTCATCACTGTACTTCCTTATGAGCATGCCCAGTATAATGAAGTAACAGATGTTATTGTAGTCATCTCTGTACCTCCTTATGAGCATGCCCAGTATAATGATGTAGTACATGTTACTGTAGTCATCACTGTATTTCCTTATGAACATGCCCAGTACAATGATGTAGTAGATGGTATTGTGTTCATCGCTGTATTTCTTTATGAACATGCCCAGTATAATGATGTAATAGATGTTATTGTGTTCATCTCTGTACTTCCTTATGAGCATGCCCAGTATAATGATGTACTAGATGTTATTGTAGTCATCTCTGTACTTATTTATGAGCATGCCCAGTATAATGATGTAGTAGATGTTATTGCAGTCATCTCTATACTTATTTATGAGCATGCCTAGTATAATGATGTATTCGCTGTACTTCCTTATGAGCATGCCCAGTATAATGATGTGGAAGATGTACAATGCTGAGCAAAGAAACCTTTAAGTATAGATTGTCACATGATATTCATTGTCATTTCTTGTTTCTGGTCAGGACTTGTGAATTATACTCTATAATGTTGACTACTCCATGATAGAGCAAAATCCCAAAAAGGGAAGGCATCTCTGATCAGCATTAGCAAAAAACTACGGGCACTCATAAAATTGTGTAAGGCCAGCTTCGAGAGAAAAATTGCACAGGACACTAAGGATAATCACAAGGCTTTCTTTAGTTATGTTAGGAACTTGGGTGGGAATTCCCAGATATGCTCAGAATTAGTCCAAAATGACAAAAAATTCACCGAACCCACAGACATTGCCAACATCCTAGCTGACAGGTTCAGGGCAAACACCCCCCCCCCTTCCCCACCAAAAGGGCAAATATCTATCCCAGCAGAGTGCTGCCCCCCTGACATCTCAGATGCTCAGGTAAGAGCCACCCTCTCCAAAGCAAAAAACACAGCATCAATGGGGCCAGACTGTGTCCTGGGCAGCGTCCTACATGAACTCCAAGAAGAACTAAACCCAAACATAAAACTACTGTTCAATCTCAGCCTTACTACAGGATATGTACCCAAAGAGTGGCGTACAGCAACAGTGGTCCCTCTCCACAAAGGTGGTGCCTCAATGGATCCTGGAAACTATCCCCCCATAAGCCTGACTAGCTTGGTCTGCAAAGCTATGGAAAGGATCATCATGGACCTCATAAATAAAGATATTGGGGACCTACAGACACTGGATCCTACGCAGTTCGGCTTTGTTAAGGGCAGATCCTGCCTCTTAAACCTGGTTGATTTATTTGAAACAGTCACCAAAGCCATTGACGAGGGGAAGGTGGTCCACACAGCCTATCTGGACCTCGCAAAAGCCTTTGATACAATACCCCACTCAGGCATTATAGATAAGCTCACCAGCTTAAATATAAACCCCTATGTCACTAGATGGGTTGCAAACTGGCTCAAGGACAGAACCCACATGGTTAGAATTGCTGGAGCCATGTCAGACTCCAAACCAGTTACAAGTGTCATCCCACAAGGCTCAGTCCTGGGACCTCTCTTGTTCGGTATATATTTCTCGGAGGTATGGGCCAACACGGAAGGACTGTGGCTGACCAAGTTCACAGATGACTGCAAACTGGGCACCATAATCAACTCTCCAGCCGACACAAGCATCCTACAAAAGGGCCTCATAGAAACAGACAACTGGTGCCAGAGCCATGGCATCAAGCTAAATGCCAAAAAGTGTATAGTCATCCCCTTTGGCAAAAACAAAGTGCCCACAAATTACCACATAGATGGTAATCCATTAAGTACGGAAGAAGTAATTAGGGACCTAGGGACCCAAGTTGATAGCAATCTCTCATTCGACAACCACATGGCCAAAGTGGTTAGAAAAACATTTTATATAGCCCACCTAATTATGAAGGGATTCACATCTAGATCAGAGGAGGTCATCATGCCTCTTTACTCATCCCTCATCAGGCCCATAATTGAGTACAATGCCCCTTTTGGGATGTACCTTACCAGACACCTGCAGCAACTGGAAAGACCCCAAAGTACCTCACCAAGAGGATCAAAGTACTCAAACAGATGCCATATGCTGCCCGGTTAAAGAAACTCCAGCTCTACTCAGTGGCATACCGACTGCTCAGAGGCGATCTGTGCCTGATGTATAAAGCCATGTCCAACCTGGAATTAATGGACATGCTGCACCTCAGAAAATCCAAATCCCATCAAGCTACGCAGTCGAGAGACTTGAACCTCAGCACCAAAATAAATAGGACATGCTGGAGGGACGGATTCATAACCCAGAGGCTCCCTTCACTCTGGAATAAAATCCCAGTCCAGGTTAGGCAGCGTCCCTCATTGACTCTCTTCAAGAGGAATCTTAATGAGTGGATGGGAGATCATAGATTTACTCCGGGTATCACTTCTGTGTCACTGTTAGACAGAGGCACAGTATACTAACCTCGGAAAAGGGCATGGCAAAATTCATTTAAAATGGGTGGCGAAAGCCAAACACACTCTGGCTAGGCTTGTAAATGCCCTAGGGAAGATAGCCTAGTATGAACCTATGAACCAACTTCTGCACAATGTAGTTATGAACTTAAGAGCAAAGGATAACATTTGCCACAGGTCTGAGGATAACAACATTTGCCACAGGTCTGTGGATATCTGTTGTACACCCAGTATAAATCGACAAGAGGTCACTTAGTAACACACATTAATGTATCACCTGTGTGTGTTGTATGTTCCTGTACTGCGCTGTGTTACAAATATTGCTCTTCACAAGGCTCACTTCAGGGCTATAAATATAATTTACAATATACTGCATTCAGTTCTGTACTGTAAAATGCACCTTTATGTCTGCACATGTGGTGTGGCATTTACACTGTGAAGAACACGCCATATCATTGCTTGCATTAGCACAAATGCATCAGAGCCACCAATAATTTTAGCCTGTCTGTTGCTACATTTGCCCATTAGCTGATGTCTTCACAGCAAACTGCTTGCATGGACTTTTATTTTGCCCATGTCTTGTGCAGTCTACATATAAATTTGTAATATACAGAGAAATTCATCCTAGGCATATTAATATACATCATTACATTCAGAAATACAAGACAGACTGCACTTGATTGAAAACTTGATTTATGCACATCTTCACATACATCATATTAGCATGAGTCTGTAAATGTATGTATATTGCTTCTGCTATAATTAGACAAATGGTAACGTATATCAGATCATTATTCTGTTTATATCCTGCTCATTGTGACATCTGTTTGTATAAGAAATGTTATTAGAGTTAAATTCACTATAGCACATTTAAGTAGAATATGGCCTAAAAATGTAGAGCCAGACATGTATGCATTTACTTTCAGAGAAAGACAGTTTATTAGAAAGGAAACATAAGCATAAAATGTTCAGAAAATACAGAGATACAGAATGTTCCTTTCTCAAGGGAAACATGTACATAATAATGGAATGCTAGATAAAAGAGGCACATGTAAGACCAGGCTTGGAAACCAAGGAATCCAAGGGTAAGGAGGTGTGTAAAGCATTACAGGGTTTTGGTATTATTAAAATATACTTCAGATACAGTTAGGGAAGTCACTTAGTTAGTTCAGACTGACATGCAGAAAATATTAAATATACAGCATTTAGGAAAGGAAGTTACAATACAGACACTCGAGCCTGAGTACAGAAGACAGGTCAAATAAAGACTGTCTCGGTTTACATTATTCAGGACAATCAGAAGGCATGTGCAGAAACTTTGGATATATTTAGCAGCACTCTTATTACTAACCAGCATCCCACCATTTCTATGGACTGTTATTATTTATCAGTACTGTTAATGAAGACAGTATTCGGATACTGTGAACATCCAATAAAGCCTTACTGAATGAACTACAGTGTTTGGAGAATTCATTCTGAAATGTACACAAGACTTGGCCCATAACGGAGAGACTGGCACCTGTTCAGCACGAGTTTGGGTAATTATCAGATAAAGACTTTCGTTCCACTCTCATTTCAGTTGTTTCCAGTTAATTCCAGCATAGTACAGCCTCATAAGTTCTTTCAATGTCTGTCAGTATTTTTCTACCTATCTACACTGCATGTATTAACACTCACTAACCTTCTACCATTGACAACATGTATGTTGTTACAAAGTGTTTATTTTCATTACTTAATACCGTCATCGGAATGATTGTACAGGTGCCCGTGATTCTCTTTCCGCATTGTCACAGGTGTGTGCACTGCCATAACAACAACCAGTATTGTTTCCTACATACACATACGGCAATGCCAACCTCGGTTTACTTTAACCTGCATGTGTGTTCTAATATCAGTCATGTGGATGTAATTTATTACTTTAATCACTCCCACAATGTACATTCCAACGGCAGAGTAGCTCAGTACATCTGCAACCCAGGTATAGCTAGACATTCTCAATACAGTCATGTGAGGGGCACAAATATTACTGATCATGCTATAAAGCATGTATAGTGGCAACCATACATTTAGGTTTTATGAGTATAACTATACTCATATTTATTACTTACATTGCACACCTGGCTAATACGTTTAAACATACAAGAACCTTTCTATGGTTGCAAGCGCTGACAAACAGAAGAGAAATGTCCCTTTCTGAAGTGCATGACACAATAGCTGAAGGGATCATTTACTTGTGAGGTTTAGTATGACTTACCCGAACTGCAGGAAGTCGAACGTCCCATGTGCAAAATCACGATTTCCAAAGGGCAGGAAATCGAACCAAAAGTGGTCGACCGAAGTTAGTTGAGTTGCATGGTGCACTTGACCTTTTCATAAGTGGCGTGCCGAGACTGTGGAGGGAGGTTGCGTTTCAGTGAGGAACAGGGAAGTAGCCCATTTCCTCACTGTAGTGCAATCTCGGGGTTGGTATATTTAATGTGCAGGGGGTGTAGCCCCCTGAAAAATAGTAGAGGTGAGCTAACTGCCATGGCTGGAAGTGGGGAATGTTGAAAATATCTAATGCACTTGATCGTGGAAACCATTTTTGATATTCTGCTCTTTCATGCTTTTCAAAAACATTATTTTTTGTCCTTAACATTAATCGACCTGAAAGTAATTGACCTTTCAACAGTAAGCCCCTTGTGTTTATACAAGATAAGCTTCAGAATACAGTGTACTGACCTGAAAGTAATCACCCTTTCAACAGTAAGCCCCTTGTGTTTATACAAGATAAGCTTCAGAATACAGTGTACTGTCTTCTACAATGGATACCTTTCTGTATACATATCTGATATACAATAACTGCAATATATGCAAATATACACTAATGTATCTGCTGTCCTTGCTAACTGTTTTCTGAAATCAGCATTTGATACACATGTACCACATCTAGTCCCCTTTGTTACCCTGTTACTTGGAGTTCCTCTCACATCATTTGACAACATTTCCATTTTTATTTATGTTCATGGGTCAATTCAATGAACAAAATTATTTTTAGTACTTCAACATGAATAATTATTTTTGACCAATATGATGTTTGTACAATAATCACACTTTACCTAAACACAACTTCCCCACTCATCTCCCCCAACATCTCGTTTGTGCATGGATCCCTATAACTCAGTACAGTTTCCCCATTTTGCTTCCCCTGGATTTTATTTCTTTCCTTAGAAGTATCCTTGCCTTGTATTATGTGGCCCGTGTGCACTCGCTCACAAGGTTTTCTTGCAGGCAGCATCTTTTCTTTACATTGTGCACCCGAGCTCCCATGTACCTTTTGGTGGCAGCTAATACTTGTGCTGGCAAAGAACAGGTGCTGCTAAACATGTCGGTTTCTGTAGCAGCAGGGATAATCAGTGAGCCCTGCTGGTAATCACACTGGCACACATCATACTAGACTTAATGTCCACCTAATGGAAACTTAAGGTGCCAATTCTTATATTTAGATTTATGCAATAAAACTAGATGAATTATATCACAGATTAATTGAATTCTGTTCATGGATAACAAATTTCATCATTTTATGTGAACCAGATAGTATACAATTCTGTAGACATTTCTTGGCATTTGCATTGATATGAAATATTGGATTTATATCATATTATTGAGTTTCAGAAACTCTAAATTCATATTGTCAGGGCCATTTGTTCAAGTTTCTAAAAACCTGAATTAAAAGAAAAGGAGTAGTTTCCCTGAACGCCACTGAACTGCATACATGGACATGCTTCAACAAGGAATATACCCTTCTCCCCACTGTAGTACGACTTCAGAGTTGGCATACATAACTTGCTGGGGTGTGTGTGGGGGGGGGTAAAGACCCCCCCCCTCAAAAACGGAGATTTTTTTTTTGACATTCACATTTTTGGAAACTCGAACATATGGTCTCGATCATAAGAATTTCAAGTTTCCAAAGCTCAATAATATGAAATATGTGGATCTTAATAAAAACTTTATTAAGCAATAAAAATAGATTTTTAACCATAAATAATTAGCATGAACACTGATAATGTAATAATTCCTTCAGTAACTAACTGTTCATTACAGCAGGAAGCAAAACACTGTAAGTTGAGAATCGGTGAGCATGATTCCTTCTTCTTTAACATTAAGTAGTTGAAAACAGCTGTCTTTTGAAACTGTATGCAGATTCAGAGATCACTCCATCTTCAAATGCTATTCTCTTTATACACCATAAGAGTGAAAGTGATTAAATTTAGTAAAAAGACAAAGAAATAGCATAACTTCACACATACACAGAGCTATAGTGTTATATGGGTGCAAATTTTGCTTAAATCAAGTACTGTTAAAAGACTGGAATCTTAGAAACAGAGCATTTGGACTACATTTTTCATCAAGGGAATGTCATTTTACCTAAATTTAAAATACTACATTTATCTTACCATTTAAATCAGTTTTATATGTGTTCTGTTGTATTTGTTCTGAATCTGAAGTCACAGCTATTAATTGAAGGCAATTTTATAGTTAAAGCACTTTATAGTCTGCATTGCTTTACAAGTGGTTTCTGTGCTCTGCCTAGGTGTTTAAATAACTTTTCTTGCACAGCGCTTAACAATGCTTTGTACATGTTTCTACTGCATCCAGAGCCATCCAGGCTAAGATAAGCTAATGTTCTTCATTGTTCTGCTCCTGCACTTGTTTTATTCAGCAGTTACTACTGTTTAATTGAATTTTGAAATCATTAATTTAATATTTTGCTTAACAATCATCATTTCTGTGTCTGTTTAGTTTCTAGTTTCTTTTTGCTCCTAAATTGCCTTGCAGAAGCACAAATTAGCCATGAACTTAGTTGTTTAGTGTTAATCTGCACTTGAGACTTACTTTTGCTATGTTTCTACATTATGAAATTCCTGGGTTGTCCATCTTGTAGCAGAAGGTGTTTATCTGCCCTTCCCAAGTTGAAAAGTACTGCAGGCAGCTCGAAGTCTAGTTGTTTATTGGTCAGAGGGCATAGAAGTTACTTTTCAGCTTTTTCTGGCTGCTATAATTTAGGCACATTTACATGGATCTGTAATCAATTCCACAATGCTCAGCAATGCTTAGCAAGTATTTCTACTGCATCCAGAGCCACCCAAGCAAAGAAAAGCAGATTTTCTTCATTTTTTGCACTTGTTTAATTCAGTGAATACCACTTTTTGATTACATTTTGAAGGCATTTTTTATTTGTTTATTTATTTGCTAACAAATCATTGTTTCTCTGTCTGTTTGTTTCTAGGATTTGTTTGGTTCTAAACTGTCTTTCAGAAAGGCAAATTAGCCAAGGACTAAGTTATTTGGTGTTAATCTGTACTTGATAGTTACTTTTGCTGTGCATTAAGACATTCCAGGATAATCCATCTTGTGGTAGAAAGTGATTACCAGCTCTTTCTGAATTAAGAAGCACTGCAGGAGAGCTTATAGTGTAGTTGTTTATTGACCAGAGGGCATAGGAATTAGTTTTTAGCCTTTTTCTGTGCTGCTATAAATTAGGTGCATTTGCCCAGAGCTGCTCACAGAACAGCAGAAGTTAGCAATGCCCTGTAGAACAGTAAATGCTTAGACTGTAAATTTTACCTATAAAGTTAGCATTTAGGACTTTAACCAGTAACACAGTGATGTTTTTGTGGAGTTAAGCTTAGAGCAGCAAGTTAGCATGTCAGACAGCACTAATAGCAGATCATTACACTATCTAACATTTACTTAACCCTTGATACTACTCGGAAGAGCCCTGAAAAACCAAGTCCCTAAACCATAGTAGCCCAACCCTAATACAGGTACAGCCAACATGGATTTGCAATTTTTTATGTATCTGTGGACTGCTTGGCAGATGTGGACATCTTTAGACAATATAGCAAGTATCCCATCTAGACAGGCAATCATTTAATCCTTAAAGAAACCGATGCAGTATGCTAGAGGTGTACATAGACAACTTCCTTGGCAGCAAAAATCTCACTTACAAATAAGGCTGTAAGGAGCACACACAGCAGATCCTTCACACAATCAGCTCACCACACACATAGACTTTTTTATACTGAGGCACTTAAAAGAAACCTTTCCAAACCTCAAAGACCTTGTAAGCAATCAAACATCACAACTGTCTTCAGCAATCACTAAAGCACACACCAAAAGCACTACTAAACACCACACACAAGCCTACACCCAATGGTCCCCTAAGAACAAAGTACACAAGTAAGAAAACACTTGACCTGGTACTCTTGCATAAGGGATTCTATTGTACAACACACAGACATACTTCTACCTCCAAACTGGACAAGGTGAAGATAATGGTTATTAGCCTGTCTGCAGCTAGGCTACACAATATCATATATACACTCAGTTCTTTGTAATTTCTTGTCATATTACTATGCTCAGCATACATTATGTAACCTGTTTTGTGTATTACGTTGAATGTACTGTAACTGACATTGTCTTTTACCTATGTTCTATATCTTCTTTTACCTGGAGTGTTTTATTAATTTCTTGTTATATTACTATGCTCAGCATACATGATGTAACCTGTTTTGTGTAGTATGCTGGATGTACTGTATTTGTATAACTTGATGCCAGAGCTTTTCTCCCCGGGCCTCTGCTGAAAATGGACCTGGTCCAGTCGGAATTTCCCAGTTAACAAATGTAAAATAAAATAAATAAATAAATAAAGTTCACTGCTTCACAGGTAACAATATTATTCCATCATAGTCTATGTGGATGTACATGACCTAAAATGTACCTCAGTGAACTATATGAAAAGGAACATCATGGAGCCCTCTGAATATGTGTCACAGACAGGTACTTGCCTTGCATTGAGCAGCATTCTATCTTCACCAAGGATTAGGTTGCATTATTAACACTCCAAGAGGATCCAATACTTATCAGCATGGGATGACATGGTTAGCAGACCATGTTACTTTGAAAAGAATGGTTTGCATCTGCCCACCCCCCAACCCCCACCCCAGGATTTCAAATATTGGTTAAAACTTTATCTAGGAGCCTAAACATGAAATTTCACACCATACAAGCGCTCCTCACTCTGAGAATGAAGACATCTGTGCAGTCACGGACACTGAGTTTGAAGCCACAGAAAGTACTCTGGCAGTGCAAGGCTACAGTGCCTTCCACACATTCAAACCAACAGGAGCATGGACAGGGAATCAAGGGAGAGGTGTCTTTATCTACCTTAGCAAAAAAAAAAATAATAATCTCCATGTTTGTTAAACAGGATGATGCCCTGGAGTTCATCATGTCCAAGTCACCATAGAAAAGGCCCCTTACCATATCCTAGCTAGGTATAGATCACCCGCTATGACCCAGGAATCTCACTACTGATATTGAGACCTCCTAGAGGCCTAGCTACGTATAGATGATGCTCTATAACCCAGGAATCTCACTAGTGATATCAAGAGCTCCTAGAGGCCTAGCTAGGTATAGATGACCCTCAATGACCCAGAAATCTCACTACTGATATCGAGACCTCCTAGAGGCCTAGCTAGGTATAGATGACCCTCTATGACCCAGGAATCTCACTACTGATATTGAGACCTTCTAGAGACCTAGCTAGGTATAGATGACCCTCTATGACCCAAGAATCTCAGTACTGATATCGAGAACTCCTAGAGGCACTCACCATCCAACTAAATACCTTATTCATGGCTGACTGTAACTTTTCCTCTATAGAATTGGAAACTTACGCTACCTCTAACTCACAGGCACAACACCAGACTTTATCAGCATTTATTTTATTTAGTTATTTTATTTTACATTTGTTTTCCTAGGAAAGTCCGACAGGGTGGGCACCCATTTTCAGCAGAGGCCTGGGGAGAAAAGCTTCACATACAGAGAAATACTAACAGTGTGCTTAGGCATAACATGGTATGCTTACAGTTTTTATAGACATTAAAATTATGCAATCATAATTTCGAAGATAAGGTAAAGTTTCATTGACAATACAACACTACAGATAGTAAACACTTATAAACCATAAGTACACTATTAAAAGCAATGCTAATAGTCATTTTTAGAGTTAGGTATACAAACATTTGCAATTGTAGTCTTGTTTTGTTTTTTGTTACAGTCAGTATTTGAAGTAGTTTACTTTTGAGTATTTTTGTTACAGTCAGTATTTGAAGTAGTATACTTTTGAGTATTTGTGTTACAGTCAGTATTTCAAGTAGTATACTTTTGAGTATTTTTGTTACAGTCAGTATTTGAAGTAGTTTACTTTTGAGTATTTTTTGTTACAGTAAGTATTTGAAGTAGTATACTTCTGAGTATTTTTGTTACAGTCAGTATTTGAAGTAGTATACTTTTGAGTATTTTTGTTAGTATTTGAAGTAGTATACTTTTGAGTATTTTTGTTAGTATTTGAAGTAGTATACTTTTGAGTATTTTTGTTACAGTCAGTATTTGAAGTAGTATACTTTTGAGTAATTTTGTTACAGTCGGTATTTGAAGTAGTATACTTTTGAGTATTTTTGAGTAAGGAGGAAGGGAAAGCAGTTAATGTAGTTAGTAGTAGGAACTGATTCTTGGTGGGGTGTTAGTAGTTTTTGAAAGGTGAGTGAGACATAAATAGAACTATATTATGGCAGTTTGGTGTATTGTTATAAGAAGACTGGGTCTGGAGATAGTATTGTATATCTTGTAAGGCTAACCTGGGGTATTCCATGAGCAAAGTTATGAGTTAGGTGATTTTTAAGCAGATTTTTAAAATTAATGGTGTTTGTTATGGATCTGATAGAGTCTGGAAGAGTGTTTCAGACTTTTGCTACATGACCGGAGTAAAGTGTTTCTCCTGTAGTATTTGTAGCCCTGGTTACTTTTAGTAAGGATATGTTTGTGTAGTGTAGCGTATGGTTGCTGGAATAAGGTACTATTATGTTCTGGATAGATGGTGTTTTTTCAGCTTGGTGAGGTATTTTATGTGCCATTCTCAGTTGATTATATGACATTATCTGAGGTAATTCTAACCAGGAGAGTTCTTTAAGAGCTAGGCAAACTTTGCTATCTAGTCATAGCATACATCAAGTTTTTCAAGGTCTGATTTATTGAGATTAGTAAGTAACAGAGAGGCATAGAGGAGTGTTGATAGGAAGTGGCTTCTGACAATAGCAACCCTGGTACTTTTGGTTAGGAATTTTTTGTTTTGATATAAGGGACCCAATTTTTATGAATTTTCTTGACTGTTTGTGATATGTGTTGGCCAATTCTCATGTTATTGTCAATTACTTCTCCTAATAGCTTTGTTTGGGATTCTGGTTGAATAATAGTGTTATCTGTGGCTGTGATGGAAAATGTGGGGGAGGGGTCTGGTGCTCCGGGGTGGTGGAAGACCATTAGCTTGGTTTTGCTGGGATTAAGAATGAGCTGACAGTTTGAGAGCCATGATTCAATTGCAGCAAAGGATCTTTGTGTAATGTCTTGGAGCTGTTGCAGGGTAGAGGTAGTGCATATGAGTGTAGAGTCATCTACATATTGGATTATAGAGGCCAGAAATGTGACCAAGCTAAGATTGTTGGTAAATATACTGAAAAACAGGGGCCGAGTATGGATCTTCGTGCAACTCCTAATGTGACAGGGAGTCGGGGGAGAGGTCTTGTGAGAATTTTACAGTTTGTTGGCACACTGTTAGGTAGCTTTGGAACCAGGTGATAGCAGAGGGGCTAAAATTTAGATTACTAAGAGCTGTAAGTAGCTTGGGATCGGATACCGTGTCGAAGGCTTTGGACAAGTCAAGGAACACTGATGAGACTGTTTCACCTTCATTTCTGTGTTGATTAATGGTATTGGAAACACTCAGGTGAGCCGTTGTGGTGCTATGGTTTGGTCTAAATCTGTGCTGATAATTGACTAGAAGCTTATTATTTGTGAGATATTGGAGAAGTTATGAGTGTATGCATCTTTTTAGGATTTTAGATAGTGGGGATAGGATGGCAATGGATCTATAATTTGGGAGTTCAGTTGAGTTCCCCCTTTGTGAAGGGGGATTATGAACACCCTGGGCCAGATAATGCATGTTCTTATCATATGATTAAATATAATGTAACATACTGGACCTAATACTCACCAACATGGGAGAGTGTTACTGCCCCCCCCCCATGTCATGCCCTCACTGGTGAGATCAGATTATAAAGTTGCCTCCTCCTAAATAAAAGTCAACTTGGAAAACCCAATTAAACATGTAACAGCTAAGAACTATTCTAAAGCAAACTACATCCTATTATGTCAAAGTCTGTTAAAATTGAAGGCTCCTCCAAACCCTGAGAACACTGCTACCTATGTTGACTTATTCACAGAAACCATGTATAAACATGTAAATGGCTACACTGAAGTTGCCCTACCTACCAGAAGTAAGCCCAAAACTAATACCAAAAACAAACCCCACATAGCAGTAACCTTACCTCAATGGGGTTTATAACAAAACAAAAAAGTCATGGCCAAAAATAGAAAATGTGACTCTCACAATGACAAGAGCTCTCTGAAACAAGAAACCAAGAGGTATATTTAAGTCCAACAAGGCCAATTATGAGGTGAGGTCAGGATGGCCTCTTAAGCTTGGGCAATCACAAGGTCTTCTTCAGCTATGTCAGTAACATTAAAGGTAACACTCAAATACAAAGCTGCGCTCATTAATACAACAGATGTTTGAAAAACAGTATATAGATCAAGAAGCTTTGATCTGTTTGGAAAAAGAAGCATCTGAGGAAGTGCAAAAATATAAACAACAAAACCTAGAGATATTTGAAAAATATAAAAAAGAAATATGGACATGGGAAAGAAAGACAGAGATTTGATATGGTGTAATATTTATGCAAAGGGGAAAGCCAAGTTAACTAATATACAGAAGGCAGTCTCAAAGCTATTCGAAGAGAAATACAGGCAAAGGCATCCAGATATGGAAAAGTTCACAATAAAAAGATTAATAGCACTAAGATGTAATGTGGAAAAGAAGATCATTAAAGCAGAAGTTAAAGGAGTAGAAGTTGAAGTTATGGAATGCTTGCGAAGTGAAGGATTTAATGTAGAAGGTCTGAAACAGACTACATCACAGCATGATGGAGCGAGACCCCAGAATAAGGAAAAGCAGGAAGATCAGGAGACATGAAGAAGAAATATGGACATTGGGAAAGGAAAAGAGATTTAATATGGTGTAGTATTTATGCAAAGGAGAAAGCAAAACTAACTAATACAAAAAGAGCAGCACCAAAGATATTTGAAGAAAAATATTGGCAAAGGAATCCGGATATGGAAAACTTTACAATACAAAAAATAAGAAGACTAAGAGGAAAAGTAGGAAAAGAGATTAGTAATGGAGAAGTCAAAGAAATAGAAACTGAGGTTATGGAGCAGCTGCAAAGAGAAGGAGTCAGTGTAGTAAATCGAATACAGAAAGCACCACAACAGGACAGAGCAATGGATATCCAAATTAAGGGGAAACCAGTGGAACAGGAAGCAACTGGTCAGGTGCCATATCAAGATATTTTGGAGCCTTCCACAGGAAACCAGTATAAACATTCATTTGAAGCTAGACAGCAAGGAAAGGAACAGGAAACTGTGGAAACTCTGATGCAGTCAATGTTGAGGAGTGATAGGCCAATGAGTTCCCATGTGACAGAGCAACAGATGACACAGGATGAAATTGAAGAGAAGGTGTCACAGGAAGATGCTATAGAAGTTTCTATAGAATGTCCGCAGGAAATGGAAAACAAGGGATGTGTCCTCAGTTTGGAAGAAAATGAGTTAAGAGAATAGTTGCTTGATTTAATAGACAAAGACAGATACATTAAGATCAATGAGAGAAATAGCCTGCAGAAGGTCAGTAAAACCCAAAAGTAAGAAGTCTGATAAAACAAATTAATGCAGTAATTAGGACTGTCCATAGAGATCCATGTGATATAACAGAAGTAAACAGGATATATTACTGTGCAGTTAAATTAATAACTGATAAAATTCTACCACAAGAACACAGGGTAGTGAGGGAAAGGAAGGGGAGAAATCAAATACCATCATAGAAGTATCGAATAGAGAAAACTATAAAGTAATTAAGACAAGAAGTGTCACTGTTAGAAGACTATAGAAGAGGGAACAGATCAACAAAAATGTTAAGAAAGATACATGTGATAAAAGCAATGCACAGTATTAGAACAGACCAGGATCTATTATGCGCTATCGCAAATAACAAACTAAAAATTTCAGCACAGGCGGAAAAACTTAGAAGATACATAGATAAATATAAGGGGAAAGTAGAGAGTAAGCAATTTATTGATGACCCAAAAATGTTTTATAGAGAATTGGGAAACAAGGTAAAAGGAAATGAAAGACCACCAAAAATAGGAAGTAGATACATTTTGGAGAAGTATTTAGGAAGATTCTATGGAACATAAGAAAGATGCTTAATAGATAGAAGAAGTAAAAGAAAGAATAAGAAGTTCAAAGGTACAGGATATGAAATGGAATGAGGTAACAGCCAGAGAGATTGAAATAAAGTTGAGAAAAGCCTCTAACTGGAAAACCCCAGGTCCAAATGCAGTACCTAACTTTTGGTTAAAAGTATTAACATTGTTGCACGAGGATTTAGCCATGAGTAAGAACTATTTATATATGCATCCCAAACAGACACCACACTGGCTAACAACAGGCAAAACAATACTCTTACTTAAGAGTGAACCTGCAAGGTACCTTGAAAATTATACACCAATAACTTGCCTTCCGACGACGTATAAACTATATATGGGAATTGATGCCGACAGAGTTTATAGTCATTTAGAAGAAAACTCAATTATGGCAGTAGAACAAAAGGGCAATAAAAGAAAGACATATGGAATAAAGGATCATTTGTTGTTCAATAAAGTTATAGTGGATAACTGTAAAAAGAGGAAGAATCTAAGTATGACATGGATTTAGTATACCACATTCATGGATAAAAGAGTGCTTAAAAATGTATAAAATACACCCTATGCTGATTGACTACATTACAGTAACCAGGAAACAATGGCAGACTACTTTGCAATTAAGCCATTATAAAAAACAGATTATTATCCCAGGGATAAAAATTCAAAGGGGGATATTCCAGAGTGACTCTGTCTCCATTGCTATTCTGCCCTGCCATTAACCCATTAAGCTGTTTACTTAACAGGTTAGGCCATGGCTATAATTTGGCTCCTAGAAAACAATGTCAAATGACTTCTCATCTTCTCTTTGTCGATGATTTAAAACTGTACAGCTCATCAGATGAAGAACTGAAAGCACAACTGCATGTTGTCAAAACTTTTTCAGATGATATTAGAATGTCATTTGGTCTTGATACATGTGCAAAAGCAACATTTAAAGCAGGAAAACATAAATTTTTGACAAGAATGTGATATAAAAGAACTTGAGCAAGCCGGAGTGTATAAATACTTGGGAACTGATGAAGGATCAGCAATAAAACATGAACAAATGCAAATAAAGCTCAGTAAGGAATACTTTAGAAGACTTAAATTAACCCTAAGAACAGCATTGACATCTAGGAACAAGATCCAAGCTATAAATCAATTTGCTCTTCCTGTCCTAACGTACAGTTTTGGAATGAGTGACTGGCCCCAAAAAGTGTTGGATAGATTAGATATTAAAACAAGAAGGATGCTTCATGCTCACCAAATGATTCATAAAAATCAGTGTATACCAAGATTATATATTCCCCGTTCCGAAGGAGGGATGGGCCTCATTGAAACTGATTACATATATAGATCTGCAATTGAGGGACTCCACACATATCTACTGACCTCACAAGATCCAAATGTAGCGAAAGTTTTGACACATGAGGAGAATAAATCTAAGGTGACATCTCTGCTTAATTTAGCAGAAGCATATCGGCATCAAGCAGGAATGGAAATCAAACCAGAAGTGGATAAAAACCAGGCAGCAACTGAATGTGCTAAAAAAACAAAATAATGAATATAAGGTGAAGGACCAGATGAGAAGGCAAGAAATGTGGAAAAACATAAATATAGTTGCAAGTGTAGAAAACTTCTGGAAGAATCTCATTTTGATCAGGAACGAACCCAGGAATGGTTAAGGAGAGGAGAATTCAAACCCATAAGCTTAACAAGTCTAGTCTGCAAAGCTATGGAGAGGATCATAATGGAGCTCATAAACAAAGATATAGGGGACTTGCAGACATTGGACCCGACCCAGTTTGGCTTCGTCAAGGGAAGATCATGCCTTTTGAACTTGATCGACTTCTTTGAAACAGTCACCAAGGCCATTGATGAGGGAAAGGCAGTCCATACAGCCTACCTTGACCTTGCAAAGGCTTTCGACACAATACCCCACTTGGGTATTGTAGAAAAACTTACCAGCTTAAATGTAAACCCATATGTCACAAGATGGGTTGCAAACTGGCTTAAGGACAGAACCCACAGGGTTAGAGTTGCTGGCGCTATGTCAGACTCCAAGCCGGTCACAAGTGGTGTCCCACAGGGCTCGGTCCTTGGCCTCCTATTGTTCGGCATCTACTTCTCAGAAGTACAGGCCAACAGGGGAGGACTTTGGCTGACAAAGTTTGCAGACGACTGCAAACTGGGCGCCATAGTGGAAAGTGCATCGGACACGGATATCCTTCAGAAGGGACTCACGGAAACAGATAGCTGGTGCCAGAGCCATGGCCTGAAGTTAAACGCCAAAAAATGTATAGTCATACCCTTCGGGAAAAACAAGGTAACCCCAAGCTACCATATAGGTGGCAATCCACTAAGCACAGAAGAGGTTATCAGGGACCTGGGGACCCAGGTTGACAGTGGCCTTTCTTTGACACTCACGTTGCTAAAGTGGTTAGAAAGACCTTCTACATTGCCCACCTGATCATGAAGGGATTCACATCCAGATCTAGTGAGGTCATTGTTCCCTGTACTCTTCACTTATCAGACCAATGATCGAGTACAATGCCCCATTCAGGATGTATCTCACCCAACATCTGCAGCAATTGGAGAGACCCCAAAAGTTTCTCACCAAAAGGATAAAGGGACTCCAAAATCTGTCATATGCTGCCAGATTGAAGAAACTCCAGCTCTATTCAGTCGCATACCGTCTGCTCAGAGGTGACATGTGCCTGACATACAAGGCCATGTCCAACCCAGAATTAATGGACATGCTCCACCTCAAAAAATCCAAATCCACCAAAACCACTAGAGCAAGTGACTTAAACCTTAGCACGGATATAAATAGGACATGCTGGAGGGATAGATTTATCACTCAGAGACTCCCTATGCTGTGGAATAGAGTCCCGGTCCATGTGAGGCAGAGCACCTTGCTGGCTCTGTTCAAGAGAAATCTTGACCTGTGGATGGGAGATCGTAGGTTTACCCCGGGAATCATCTCTGTGTCACTGCTGGACAGAGGCACAACAAACTAATGGGTACAGTATTTTTTCATATAAGGAGTGGCGTAAGCCACAAAAATTCGGGCTAGGCTTATAAATGCCTTGGGGCAGATAGCCTAGTATAAACCTATGAACCTATGAACCTATAAGAGATGAAAGGTTAATATTGGCGGCCCAAGATAGTGGGCTATGTACACGCATACGTTACAAAGTCCATTGAACATGTGGGAGAAACAGACAAATACAGGTTTTGAAAAACAGAATTGGAAACAGTCACACACCTTGTTGCTGGTTGCGATGCACTAATGGCAGAGGGACTGTATATACTGAAACGCATAATAATGTGGTGAGACTGTTGCACTGGGGATTGTGCAAACATTATGGTACTGAAGTGGCTGAAAAATACTGGAAACATGAGCCACAAAGCATCATAGAAAATGATGAAGTTTATATCACATGGGATCACCCATTACCAGCAGTTCAAAAGACAGATGCTAGAAAAACGGATATAGTGGTCCAAGAAAAGAAGACAAAAGTAGCAGTGATCATTGAAATCACCACACCCAGTGACTACAGTGTCTTGCGTATAGAGAGGCACAAAATCATAAAATATTTATTTATTTATTTTTTTTTTTATTTATTTTACATTTGTTGACCGGGCTAGTCTAGCTGGACATATATCCGTTTACAGCAGAGGCCCGGGGAGAAAAGCTCCAGTACAGATAAAATCACAGTGATTTATAACAATAAAAATTTTTCTTCATAGAATTATGCAAGGTACAAGAGAGGATAGCAATAACATTTAAAAACTTTTAAGTCAAGTTATACAAAAAATAAGAACTAAATACTAAAGTTAATAAAAAATAGAAGGCATCCCTTAAGATTCAACTCTCAACTCCAGAAGGTATCAGGTAGGGCCGTAAGGGGACAGGAAGAAAAAATTAGGCGTATTGAGACATACTTTCAGTCGGGATTGGTACAGGGACATAGCCATTGAGAAGTAAGATGTTCTTTGACTTGTCTTTTGAACAGAGAGGTGGACTCTAGAGTAGCTATTTCTTGAGGGAGTAGATTCCAGTGTTTACCTATGGAATTTGAAAATAGCGCATCCCCAGCTTTATTATATGATTTAGTTATGGATACTAGATACTTATTGGCAGAACGAAGTGTGGCTAGGTTCTTATATGGAGAAATAAGTATAGCCAGGCTCGGAGTATTATCATAGAAATGAAGGGTTTTATGAATGATAAGTAGTTGTTGGTAGAGTAGGTGGTTATTTAGTTCTAGCCAATTTAGTTGTTTCAGGTTGTGACAGTGGTGAGTTCTAAGGGGAGTAGCATTAATGAATCTAGCTATACTGTTATAGCAGGTAGAGAGTTTGTTGATGTTATTTTTAGATAGTGTGGTATATATAGCTGAAGCATAAAAAGGGTGGAAAGCAGGTGGGTCTGTGCAATGGTTTTTCTAGCTGCTGGGTTAAGGAAGGGTTTAATTCTGTAGAGTGTCCCAATTTTTTTATTAACAGCTTTAATAGTACTATTAATTTGGTCATCAAAGTTAAGATGGTTGTCAATGGTTACACCTAATAGTCGAGTGGTATTGTCAGGGTTAATACAGGTAGAATTATTTGAGGTGATAGTAAAGAAAGGTGTAGGAGATTTATTAGTAGGAGTAAAGAGAAGAAGCTTTGTTTTTTTGGGGTTAAGGAGGAGGCAGTGCTGCGTAAACCATTTTTCAACGTTATGAAAGGTTGTTTGGGTGATGGACTGGAGAGAGGGAATATTTGTAGCAGAGCAGATCAATGTCGAGTCATCTGCATATTGGATGCAGGTTGCTTGTGGCACATTCAAATAAAGGTCATTAATAAATACTGAGAAAAGAAGGGGTCCAAGGATAGATCCTTGCGGAACACCAACATTTACTGGGAGTAAGGATGACAGGTTGTTCTCCCAAAGCACTGCTTGTTGCCTGTTTTCGAGATAGCTTCTAAACCACTGTAAAGAATGTGAGCTTAAAGAGAGGATGTTAAGTTTTTCAAGAAGTATGTTATGGTTAACCATATCAAAAGCTTTTGATAGGTCTATGAATAGTGCAGAAGAGAAATGGTTAATATTTCGATTTTTATTGATGGAGTCAGCAAAGGAAAGAAGGGCAGTTGTAGTGCTGTGGTGAGGCCTGAAACCATGTTGACAGTCAGCTAGAAGGTTGTTTTGAAGAAGGTAGTTAAGAAATTGTTTGTGTATGCACCTTTCCATTATCTTAGCTAGTGGGGACAGTAAGGCAATAGGACGATAGTTGGATAGTTCAGAGGAAGGGCCACCTTTATGAAGGGGAATTATGTGAGATATTTTCCAAATTGTAGGGATTTTCCTTTCAGAGATGGTCCTATTTATCAGAATAGATATTGGGTGATAAATAGCTTTTGCAGCAATTTGTAAGTATTCGGATGGGAGTTGGTCAGCGGATGGGGTGCAAGGTTTTAGTTTTAAGAGAAGCTTATATATGCTAGATGATGAGACAGGTTGGATTTGAAAGGCATTAGTAGAGGCTGGAGAGATATTTTGTGAGGATGCAATAGGTGTTGGTAGTGAGTTGGCTAGGGTTAGAATGGCTTCTGTAAAGTAGTTATTAAAGGCATCTGGGATCTGAGTAGAGGTGTTAGGGTTAAATCCTGAGGGGGTAGGAGTAGGAGAATATCCTGGTTTAAGAAGTTTATTAATACCTGACCAACATTTTTGAGGGGTATTTTGCGTAGTTTTTTGAAGGTGAAGATAAAATTCCTTTTTGTCTCTAAGAGTGTCTTTCTTGGTAGTATTTCTTAACTGTTTGTAGAGGAGATGATCAGATGGAGATTTGGTAGCTTTCCATTTAGCCCAGATTTTATTTCTAAGGATCATTTTTCCTTTGTTTGCTTTGTTAGCCAAGGGCAGTTTTGGCTCTTATCCTGGTAGAGTGGAATGGAGCATGATAGTCAAGGATTTGCAGAAACCTTGTGTTAAAATAGGTAACTGCTTCATTAAGTTCAAGGTGTGATAAAGGTGACCAGTCACATGCCTGTAATTCAGTAAGGAAGTTATTAGGGTTGAAAAATCTTTTGAGCGGCATCTTCTTAGTTTATGCATATTAGGAATATTTAGTTTTTGTCTGATAACATATGTAAGTATGTGATCACTAATACTGTCAGGAAGTGTCCCTGGAGTATAGTTGCTGGGGGCATTATTAATTAGAATCCAGTCCAGGATTGTTTCTTTCTTATTTGGTTTATGGATTCTAGTTGTAGTTGTTATTAATTGAGAGTAACCATGGAGATTAATATGGTTAGTAGGTTGCTGGGCTGCACAGGTTTTCCAATCAATGTTGAAATCACCAAGTATTATGGTTTCTTGGGGTAGTTGGTTGGAAAGAGAACTGAGTAGGTTTTCTAGAGTCTGGGTATTATTACCAGGGGGAAGATACATACATATTAGATAGATTGCTTTATTGTTGTTAATCTGTAGCTTGATTGATAACATTTCAGATTTGGGGCCTGTTAATGGAAGTTCCTTAAACTGGGTAATTTGTAGGTTGGATTTATAGATAATGGCTATACCGCCACCTTTCTTCTTTATTCGGTCATTTCTAAGTATGTTATAGCCAGGAGGGGTGATTTCCTGGTCTAGAGTAGAGGGTTTTAGCCATGTTTCTGCAGGATCTGCAGGCAGAAATGAGAGCAATGTCGAAGAAAGATACCCAGACAATTCCAATTGTAGTAGGGGCAATGGGTCTTATAAAAAAGAATTTACAGTCATATTTAGATAAGTTACCAATACATGTAACTCCATACAAACTGCAGAAGGAGTCATTACTGGGCACATTGCGAGTGCTGCGAAGAGCACTTTTGGTTGACATCAAAGATTGAAACAATACTAATTTCTTGAACTTAATCATACTTTGACTTAGGAATGGGGTCCATTCCTGTCATGGTATTAGAAACCCAAAAGACTTGAAGAAATTAAAAAAGTAATCCTCAGCAGTGTGCTGAACTGGTAGTAAATTACATGACAGTAACTGACAAGAGTGACATAGTTTATCTACTGGCTGATAAATTTAGCTCTAACTTCAGTCCCACTGCCTCCTCTACTACCCACTGTGAAATTCCTTATAGCACCCCCCCCACACCCAACTGTCAGCAGGGAGCAGGTCTTGATGACACCCACTAAGGCCAAAAATGCTGCTTCAATGGGCCCCACCAATATTCACAATTTCCTCATAAATAGACTAAAAAATGACCTATCAGGACTTCTCAAGGCACTCCTCAATGATAGTCTCAGAACAGGTTATTGACCAAGTGAATGGAGGACTGCAACGGTTATCCTTCTTCATAAGGGTGGACCATAAATCATCCCTGAGATCTACAGACCCATCAGCCTGGCAAGTCTAATATGTAAAGCCATGGAATTAATTATGGAAATAATCAACAAGGACATTGGCAAGCTACAGACACTGGACCCATTTCAGTATGGATTTGTTAAGGGAAGGTCTCACCTACTTAACCTGATAGAATCTTCAAGGAAGTCACCAAGGCAATAGATATGGGGAAATGCTGCATACCGCCTATCTTGACCTGACCAGGATATTTTATACAATACCCAATTCAGATATTGCTGATAAACTCTCCAAACTAGGCATAAATCCCTACTTAATCCACTGGATTGCCAGCTGGCTCAGGGATAAGAGCCAAGGCCAAGAAGTCAGGATTTGTGAGACCACCTCCACCAAGAGACTGGTGACCAACAGAGTTCCTCAGGGCTCCATGCTTGACCCACTCTTGTTTGGCATGTGCTTATTGGAAGTCAGGGCTTATGTGATGGGCCTCTGGCTCATATAATTCCTAGATGACAGTAAACTGTGAGCTATCATGGACTGTCTACACAAAACTAATATCCTGCAAGAAGGTCTGACACAGTCAAATGACCGATGCCAAAGCCATGGATTAAAACTCACTGCTAAGAAATAATTTATAGTGCCCTTTGAGAAAATGTCCACCCAAGTTAATCACTCAATCAATAAATCACATATAATAATTAACCTAGCAGTAACGCATCTGGGAACATATGTAGACAGCAATCTGGCCTTCGACCAACATGTAGCCAGGATAGTAAGAAAATCATTTTATGTTGCCTGATTCATAAGCAAAAGTATGAGGTCCAGATCCATGGAAGCTATAGTAGCACTCTACTCAGCCCGTATCAGACCCATCACTGAGTACAATGTCCCCTTTGGCATGTACCTAACCAAGGTCCAGATCCATGGAAGCTATAGTAGCACTCTACTCAGCCCGTATCAGACCCATCACTGAGTACAATGTCCCTTTGGCATGTACCTAACCAAGGTCCAGATCCATGGAAGCTATAGTAGCACTCTACTCAGCCCGTATCAGACCCATCACTGAGTACAATGTCCCTTTGGCATGTACCTAACCAAGGTCCAGATCCATGGAAGCTATAGTAGCACTCTACTCAGCCCGTATCAGACCCATCACTGAGTACAATGTCCCCTTTGGCATGTACCTAACCAAGGTCCAGATCCATGGAAGCTATAGTAGCACTCTACTCAGCCCGTATCAGACCCATCACTGAGTACAATGTCCCCTTTGGCATGTACCTAACCAAGGTCCAGATCCATGGAAGCTATAGTACCACTCTACTCAGCCTGTATCAGACCCATCACTGACTACAATGTCCCCTTTGGCATGTACCTAACCAAGGTCCAGAACCATGGAAGCTATAGTAGCACTCTACTCAGCCCATATCAGACCCATCACTGAGTACAATGTCCCTTTGGCATGTACCTAACCAAGGTCCAGATCCATGGAAGCTATAGTAGCACTCTACTCAGCCTGTATCAGACCCATCACTGAGTACAATGTCCCCTTTGGCATGTACCTAACCAAGGTCCAGATCCATGGAAGCTATAGTAGCACTCTACTCAGCCCATATCAGACCCATCACTGAGTACAATGTCCCTTTTGCCATGTACCTAACCAAGGTCCAGATCCATGGAAGCTATAGTACCACTCTACTCAGCCCATTTCAGAACCATCACTGAGTACAATGTCCCCTTTGGCATGTATGTAACCAAGGTCCAGATCCATGGAAGCTATAGTAGCACTCTACTCAGCCCGTATCAGACCCATCACTGAGTACAATGTCCTCTTTGGCATGTACCTAACCAAGGTCCAGATCCATGGAAGCTATAGTAGCACTCTACTCAGCCCGTATCAGACCCATCACTGAGTACAATGTCCCCTTTGGCATGTACCTAACCAAGGTCCAGATCCATGGAAGCTATAGTAGCACTCTACTCAGCCTGTATCAGACCCATCACTGAGTACAATGCCCCTTTGGCATGTACCTAACCAAGGTCCAGATCCATGGAAGCTATAGTAGCACTCTACTCAGCCCGTATCAGACCCATCACTGAGTACAATGTCCCATTTGACATGTACCTAACCAAGGTCCAGATCCATGGAAGCTATAGTACCACTCTACTCAGCCTGTATCAGACCCATCACTGAGTACAATGTCCCTTTGGCATGTACCTAACCAAGGTCCAGATCCATGGAAGCTATAGTACCACTCTACTCAGCCCATATCAGACCCATCACTGAGTACAATGTCCCCTTTGGCATGTACCTAACCAAGGTCCAGATCCATGGAAGCTATAGTAGCACTCTACTCAGCCCATATCAGACCCATCACTGAGTACAATGTCCCTTTGGCATGTACCTAACCAAGGTCCAGATCCATGGAAGCTATAGTAGCACTCTACTCAGCCCGTATCAGACCCATCACTGAGTACAATGTCCCCTTTGGCATGTACCTAACCAAGGTCCAGATCCATGGAAGCTATAGTAGCACTCTACTCAGCCCGTATCAGACCCATCACTGAGTACAATGTCCCTTTGGCATGTACCTAACCAAGGTCCAGATCCATGGAAGCTATAGTAGCACTCTACTCAGCCCGTATCAGACCCATCACTGAGTACAATGTCCCCTTTGGCATGTACCTAACCAAGGTCCAGATCCATGGAAGCTATAGTAGCACTCTACTCAGCCCATATCAGACCCATCACTGAGTACAATGTCCCTTTGGCATGTACCTAACCAAGGTCCAGATCCATGGAAGCTATAGTAGCACTCTACTCAGCCCGTATCAGACCCATCACTGAGTACAATGTCCCCTTTGGCATGTACCTAACCAAGGTCCAGATCCATGGAAGCTATAGTAGCACTCTACTCAGCCCGTATCAGACCCATCACTGAGTACAATGTCCCCTTTGGCATGTACCTAACCAAGGTCCAGATCCATGGAAGCTATAGTAGCACTCTACTCAGCCCATATCAGACCCATCACTGAGTACAATGTCCCTTTGGCATGTACCTAACCAAGGTCCAGATCCATGGAAGCTATAGTAGCACTCTACTCAGCCCGTATCAGACCCATCACTGAGTACAATGTCCCCTTTGGCATGTACCTAACCAAGGTCCAGATCCATGGAAGCTATAGTAGCACTCTACTCAGCCCGTATCAGACCCATCACTGAGTACAATGTCCCTTTGGCATGTACCTAACCAAGGTCCAGATCCATGGAAGCTATAGTAGCACTCTACTCAGCCTGTATCAGACCCATCACTGAGTACAATGTCCCTTTGGCATGTACCTAACCAAGGTCCAGATCCATGGAAGCTATAGTAGCACTCTACTCAGCCCGTATCAGACCCATCACTGAGTACAATGTCCCCTTTGGCATGTACCTAACCAAGGTCCAGATCCATGGAAGCTATAGTAGCACTCTACTCAGCCTGTATCAGACCCATCACTGAGTACAATGTCCCTTTGGCATGTACCTAACCAAGGTCCAGATCCATGGAAGCTATAGTAGCACTCTACTCAGCCCGTATCAGACCCATCACTGAGTACAATGTCCCTTTGGCATGTACCTAACCAAGGTCCAGATCCATGGAAGCTATAGTAGCACTCTACTCAGCCCGTATCAGACCCATCACTGAGTACAATGTCCCCTTTGGCATGTACCTAACCAAGGTCCAGATCCATGGAAGCTATAGTAGCACTCTACTCAGCCCGTATCAGACCCACCACTGAGTACAATGTCCCTTTGGCATGTACCTAACCAATGTCCATATCCATGGAAGCTATAGTAGCACTCTACTCAACCTGTATCAGACCCATCACTGAGTACAATGCCCCTTTGGCATCTACCTAACCAAGATCCAGATCCATGGAAGCTATAGTAGCACTCTACTCAGCCCATATCAGACCCATCACTGAGTACAATGTCCCCTTTGGCATGTACCTAACCAAGGTCCAGATCCATGGAAGCTATAGTAGCACTCTACTCAGCCCGTATCAGACCCATCACTGAGTACAATGTCCCATTTGACATGTACCTAACCAAGGTCCAGATCCATGGAAGCTATAGTAGCACTCTACTCAGCCCGTATCAGACCCATCACTGAGTACAATGTCCCTTTGGCATGTACCTAACCAAGGTCCAGATCCATGGAAGCTATAGTACCACTCTACTCAGCCCGTATCAGACCCATCACTGAGTACAATGTCCCCTTTGGCATGTACCTAACCAAGGTCCAGATCCATGGAAGCTATAGTAGCACTCTACTCAGCCCGTATCAGACCCATCACTGAGTACAATGTCCCTTTGGCATGTACCTAACCAAGGTCCAGATCCATGGAAGCTATAGTAGCACTCTACTCAGCCCATATCAGACCCATCACTGAGTACAATGTCCCCTTTGGCATGTACCTAACCAAGGTCCAGATCCATGGAAGCTATAGTAGCACTCTACTCAGCCCATATCAGACCCATCACTGAGTACAATGTCCCCTTTGGCATGTACCTAACCAAGGTCCAGATCCATGGAAGCTATAGTAGCACTCTACTCAGCCCGTATCAGACCCATCACTGAGTACAATGTCCCCTTTGGCATGTACCTAACCAAGGTCCAGATCCATGGAAGCTATAGTAGCACTCTACTCAGCCTGTATCAGACCCATCACTGAGTACAATGTCCCCTTTGGCATGTACCTAACCAAGGTCCAGATCCATGGAAGCTATAGTAGCACTCTACTCAGCCCATATCAGACCCATCACTGAGTACAATGTCCCCTTTGGCATGTACCTAACCAAGGTCCAGATCCATGGAAGCTATAGTAGCACTCTACTCAGCCCATATCAGACCCATCACTGAGTATAATGTCCCCTTTGGCATGTACCTAACCAAGGTCCAGATCCATGAAAGCTATAGTACCACTTTACTCCGCCCATATCAGACCCATCACTGAGTACAATGTCCTCATTGGCATGTACCTAACCAAGGTCCAGATCCATGGAACCTATAGTAGCACTCTACTCAGCCCGTATCAGACCCATCACTGAGTACAATGTCCCCTTTGGCATGTACCTAACCAAGGTCCAGATCCATGGAAGCTATAGTAGCACTCTACTCAGCCCGTATCAGACCCATCACTGAGTACAATGTCCCCTTTGGCATGTACCTAACCAAGGTCCAGATCCATGGAAGCTATAGTAGCACTCTACTCAGCCCATATCAGACCCATCACTGAGTACAATGTCCCCTTTGGCATGTACCTAACCAAGGTCCAGATCCATGGAAGCTATAGTAGCACTCTACTCAGCCCGTATCAGACCCATCACTGAGTACAATGTCCCTTTGGCATGTACCTAACCAAGGTCCAGATCCATGGAAGCTATAGTAGCACTCTACTCAGCCTGTATCAGACCCATCACTGAGTACAATGTCCCCTTTGGCATGTACCTAACCAAGGTCCAGATCCATGGAAGCTATAGTAGCACTCTACTCAGCCCGTATCAGACCCATCACTGAGTACAATGTCCCTTTGGCATGTACCTAACCAAGGTCCAGATCCATGGAAGCTATAGTAGCACTCTACTCAGCCTGTATCAGACCCATCACTGAGTACAATGTCCCTTTGGCATGTACCTAACCAAGGTCCAGATCCATGGAAGCTATAGTAGCACTCTACTCAGCCCGTATCAGACCCATCACTGAGTACAATGTCCCTTTGGCATGTACCTAACCAAGATCCAGAACCATGGAAGCTATAGTAGCACTCTACTCAGCTTGTATCAAACCCATCACTGAGTAAAATGTCCACTTTGGCATGTACCTAACCAAGGACCAGATCGATGGAAGCTATAGTAGCACTCTACTCAGCCCGTATCAGACCCATCACTGAGTACAATGTCCCCTTTGGCATGTACCTAACCAAGGTCCAGATCCATGGAAGCTATAGTAGCACTCTACTCAGCCCGTATCAGACCCATCACTGAGTACAATGTCCCTTTGGCATGTACCTAACCAAGGTCCAGATCCATGGAAGCTATAGTAGCACTCTACTCAGCCCGTATCAGACCCATCACTGAGTACAATGTCCCCTTTGGCATGTACCTAACCAAGGTCCAGATCCATGGAAGCTATAGTAGCACTCTACTCAGCCTGTATCAGACCCATCACTGAGTACAATGTCCCTTTGGCATGTACCTAACCAAGGTCCAGATGCATGGAAGCTGTAGTATCACTCTACTTCGTCCGTATCAGACCCATCACTGAGTACAATGTCCCCTTTGGCATGTACCTAACCAAGGTCCAGATCCATGGAAGCTATAGTACCACTCTACTCAGCCCATATCAGACCCATCACTGAGTACAATGTCCTCTTTGGCATGTACCTAACCAAGGTCCAGATCCATGGAAGCTATAGTAGCACTCTACTCAGCCCGTATCAGACCCATCACTGAGTACAATGTCCCCTTTTGCATGTACCTAACCAAGGTCCAGATCCATGGAACCTATAGTAGCACTCTACTCAGCCCGTATCAGACCCATCACTGAGTACAGTACAATGTCCCCTTTGGCATGTACCTAACCAAGGTCCAGATCCATGGAAGCTATAGTAGCACTCTACTCAGCCCGTATCAGACCCATCACTGAGTACAATGTCCCCTTTGGCATGTACCTAACCAAGGTCCAGATCCATGGAAGCTATAGTAGCACTCTACTCAGCCTGTATCAGACCCATCACTGAGTACAATGTCCCCTTTGGCATGTACCTAACCAAGGTCCAGATCCATGGAAGCTATAGTAGCACTCTACTCAGCCTGTATCAGACCCATCACTGAGTACAATGTCCCCTTTGGCATCTACCTAACCAAGATCCAGATCCATGGAAGCTATAGTAGCACTCTACTCAACCCATATCAGACCCATCACTGAGTACAATGTCCCTTTGGCATGTACCTAACCAAGGTCCAGATCCATGGAAGCTATAGTAGCACTCTACTCAGCCCGTATCAGACCCATCACTGAGTACAATGTCCCCTTTGGCATGTACCTAACCAAGGTCCAGATCCATGGAAGCTATAGTAGCACTCTACTCAGCCTGTATCAGACCCATCACTGAGTACAATGTCCCCTTTGGCATGTACCTAACCAAGGTCCAGATCCATGGAAGCTATAGTAGCACTCTACTCAGCCCGTATCAGACCCATCACTGAGTACAATGTCCCTTTGGCATGTACCTAACCAAGGTCCAGATCCATGGAAGCTATAGTAGCACTCTACTCAGCCCATATCAGACCCATCACTGAGTACAATGTCCCTTTGGCATGTACCTAACCAAGGTCCAGATCCATGGAAGCTATAGTAGCACTCTACTCAGCCCGTATCAGACCCATCACTGAGTACAATGTCCCTTTGGCATGTACCTAACCAAGGTCCAGATCCATGGAAGCTATAGTAGCACTCTACTCAGCCTGTATCAGACCCATCACTGAGTACAATGTCCCCTTTGGCATGTACCTAACCAAGGTCCAGATCCATGGAAGCTATAGTAGCACTCTACTCAGCCCGTATCAGACCCATCACTGAGTACAATGTCCCTTTGGCATGTACCTAACCAAGGTCCAGATCCATGGAAGCTATAGTAGCACTCTACTCAGCCCATATCAGACCCATCACTGAGTACAATGTCCCTCTGGCATGTACCTAACCAAGGTCCAGATCCATGGAAGCTATAGTAGCACTCTACTCAGCCCATATCAGACCCATCACTGAGTACAATGTCCCTTTGGCATGTACCTAACCAAGGTCCAGATCCATGGAAGCTATAGTAGCACTCTACTCAGCCCGTATCAGACCCATCACTGAGTACAATGTCCCTTTGGCATGTGCCTAACCAAGGTCCAGATCCATAGAAGCTATCGTAGCACTCTACTCAGCCTGTATCAGACCCATCACTGACTACAATGTCCCTTTGGCATGTACCTAACCAAGGTCCAGATCCATGGAAGCTATAGTAGCACTCTACTCAGCCCGTATCAGACCCATCACTGAGTACAATGTCCCCTTTGGCATGTACCTAACCAAGGTCCAGATCCATGGAAGCTATAGTAGCACTCTACTCAGCCCATATCAGACCCATCACTGAGTACAATGTCCCCTTTGGCATGTACCTAACCAAGGTCCAGATCCATGGAAGCTATAGTAGCACTCTACTCAGCCCGTATCAGACCCATCACTGAGTACAATGTCCCTTTGGCATGTACCTAACCAAGGTCCAGATCCATGGAAGCTATAGTAGCACTCTACTCAGCCCGTATCAGACCCATCACTGAGTACAATGTCCCTTTGGCATGTACCTAACCAAGGTCCAGATCCATGGAAGCTATAGTAGCACTCTACTCAGCCCGTATCAGACCCATCACTGAGTACAATGTCCCCTTTGGCATGTACCTAACCAAGGTCCAGATCCATGGAAGCTATAGTAGCACTCTACTCAGCCTGTATCAGACCCATCACTGAGTACAATGTCCCCTTTGGCATGTACCTAACCAAGGTCCAGATCCATGGAAGCTATAGTAGCACTCTACTCAGCCCGTATCAGACCCATCACTGAGTACAATGTCCCTTTGGCATGTACCTAACCAAGGTCCAGATCCATGGAAGCTATAGTAGCACTCTACTCAGCCTGTATCAGACCCATCACTGAGTACAATGTCCCTTTGGCATGTACCTAACCAAGGTCCAGATCCATGGAAGCTATAGTAGCACTCTACTCAGCCCGTATCAGACCCATCACTGAGTACAATGTCCCCTTTGGCATGTACCTAACCAAGGTCCAGATCCATGGAAGCTATAGTAGCACTCTACTCAGCCCGTATCAGACCCATCACTGAGTACAATGTCCCCTTTGGCATGTACCTAACCAAGGTCCAGATCCATGGAAGCTATAGTAGCACTCTACTCAGCCTGTATCAGACCCATCACTGAGTACAATGTCCCTTTGGCATGTACCTAACCAAGGTCCAGATCCATGGAAGCTATAGTAGCACTCTACTCAGCCCGTATCAGACCCATCACTGAGTACAATGTCCCTTTGGCATGTACCTAACCAAGGTCCAGATCCATGGAAGCTATAGTAGCACTCTACTCAGCCCGTATCAGACCCATCACTGAGTACAATGTCCCCTTTGGCATGTACCTAACCAAGGTCCAGATCCATGGAAGCTATAGTAGCACTCTACTCAGCCCATATCAGACCCATCACTGAGTACAATGTCCCCTTTGGCATGTACCTAACCAAGGTCCAGATCCATGGAAGCTATAGTAGCACTCTACTCAGCCCGTATCAGACCCATCACTGAGTACAATGTCCCTTTGGCATGTACCTAACCAAGGTCCAGATCCATGGAAGCTATAGTAGCACTCTACTCAGCCCATATCAGACCCATCACTGAGTACAATGTCCCTTTGGCATGTACCTAACCAAGGTCCAGATCCATGGAAGCTATAGTAGCACTCTACTCAGCCCGTATCAGACCCATCACTGAGTACAATGTCCCCTTTGGCATGTACCTAACCAAGGTCCAGATCCATGGAAGCTATAGTAGCACTCTACTCAGCCCGTATCAGACCCATCACTGAGTACAATGTCCCTTTGGCATGTACCTAACCAAGGTCCAGATCCATGGAAGCTATAGTAGCACTCTACTCAGCCCATATCAGACCCATCACTGAGTACAATGTCCCCTTTGGCATGTACCTAACCAAGGTCCAGATCCATGGAAGCTATAGTAGCACTCTACTCAGCCCGTATCAGACCCATCACTGAGTACAATGTCCCCTTTGGCATGTACCTAACCAAGGTCCAGATCCATGGAAGCTATAGTACCACTCTACTCAGCCTGTATCAGACCCATCACTGAGTACAATGTCCCCTTTGGCATGTACCTAACCAAGGTCCAGATCCATGGAAGCTATAGTAGCACTCTACTCAGCCCGTATCAGACCCATCACTGAGTACAATGTCCCTTTGGCATGTACCTAACCAAGGTCCAGATCCATGGAAGCTATAGTAGCACTCTACTCAGCCCGTATCAGACCCATCACTGAGTACAATGTCCCCTTTGGCATGTACCTAACCAAGGTCCAGATCCATGGAAGCTATAGTAGCACTCTACTCAGCCCATATCAGACCCATCACTGAGTACAATGTCCCCTTTGGCATGTACCTAACCAAGGTCCAGATCCATGGAAGCTATAGTAGCACTCTACTCAGCCCGTATCAGACCCATCACTGAGTACAATGTCCCCTTTGGCATGTACCTAACCAAGGTCCAGATCCATGGAAGCTATAGTAGCACTCTACTCAGCCCGTATCAGACCCATCACTGAGTACAATGTCCCTTTGGCATGTACCTAACCAAGGTCCAGATCCATGGAAGCTATAGTAGCACTCTACTCAGCCCGTATCAGACCCATCACTGAGTACAATGTCCCTTTGGCATGTACCTAACCAAGGTCCAGATCCATGGAAGCTATAGTAGCACTCTACTCAGCCCGTATCAGACACACCACTGACTACAATGTCCCCTTGGCATGTACCTAACCAAGGTCCAGATCCATGGAAGCTATAGTACCACTCTACTCAGCCTGTATCAGACCCAGCACTGACTACAATGTCACCTTTGGCATGTACCTAACCAAGGTCCAGAACAAGGAAGCTATAGTAACACTCTACTCAGCCCATATCAGACCCATCACTGAGTACAATGTCCCTTTGGCATGTACCTAACCAAGGTCCAGATCCATGGAAGCTATAGTAGCACTCTACTCAGCCCATATCAGACCCATCACTGAGTACAATGTCCCCTTTGGCATGTACCTAACCAAGGTCCAGATCCATGGAAGCTATAGTAGCACTCTACTCAGCCCGTATCAGACCCATCACTGAGTACAATGTCCCCTTTGGCATGTACCTAACCAAGGTCCAGATCCATGGAAGCTATAGTAGCACTCTACTCAGCCCATATCAGACCCATCACTGAGTACAATGTCCCCTTTGGCATGTACCTAACCAAGGTCCAGATCCATGGAAGCTATAGTAGCACTCTACTCAGCCCGTATCAGACCCATCACTGAGTACAATGTCCCCTTTGGCATGTACCTTACCAAGGTCCAGATCCATGGAAGCTATAGTAGCACTCTACTCAGCCCATATCAGACCCATCACTGAGTACAATGTCCCATTTGACATGTACCTAACCAAGGTCCAGATCCATGGAAGCTATAGTACCACTCTACTCAGCCTGTATCAGACCCATCACTAAGTACAATGTCCCTTTGGCATGTACCTAACCAAGGTCCAGATCCATGGAAGCTATAGTACCACTCTACTCAGCCCGTATCAGACCCATCACTGAGTACAATGTTGCCTTTGGCATGTGCCTAACCAGACACTTTCAACATTTGTAACACCCACAAAGGTTCCTCACCAGGACAATCCAGGTTATGAATACACTATCCTACACAGATTGCCTTAAGGCTCTTTCACTGTATGAAGCCTCCTATAGGTTACTAAGAGGTGGTCTATACCTGTCATACAAGGCACCCTCAGATCCAATTCTGATAGATCTCTTGTACATCCACAAAACAAGAGGCACCAGAAACACTAGATACAAGAACTTTACTTGTGACATAAATAGAACATGATGAAGATACTGATGTCTCTCAAAGCATCCCTGTGCTTTGGAATAGGCTCCCCATCCATGTGAAGCAGAGTTCACCCATAATCTTATTCAAATGTAACCATGATCAGTGGATGGGAAATCACAAATAAACCCCTGGTCTGCCCCCATGTCTCTGACTGACAGAGATTGACAGAAAGCAAAATAATCCTCAGCTAACATAACCCTTCATTGCCTCCTTATTAACATCCCCACCAAATACATACCCAAGGTACTTGGAGACAAGCATGAATTGGGTTGCATGGCTAGGTTTATAAAGTCTCTGGTGGTCATTACACTACCTACGAATGTATGAATATCATACCTATGAATTTTCATGATATCCGTATAACAAATAATATAGGTCTTACTCCTGTGCCTCCCACATTTGGGTATTCAGTAATAAAGTCCTGATGGCTGAACACTGTAACTCTGAGACAAATGCAACCCTGAAAAAAATGCACAGGCAGTGATTTTACAATCCTGCACTATTTTTTACAAACAGTTGCCTTTTCTCTCACAGTCTCAAAGAGAAATGTATTCAACAAATTAATTTCTGAGTACATATTATAGAGCTTATGAACAGTTTTAGCCAAGATTCAAGATTAGCTATCTGTTATTCACTAATGGCATTTCTGGTGGTTGATATTATACAGCAGAGGAACTGCCAAACAACATCATAAAAACAAGCCATGTATTATTGGCTGCTGTTATGGAAACAGTCATCTTCAGCTTTTTTCCTCCATATACAGTTGATTCAATGTATGTGAAGAAACTTTATTAGACCAAAGGACATGACTCATTATCCAACATGAGGACACACACCACATTCACTGAAATGTGCATACAGCAAGTCAGATAGTGAATTTTTCCTTGGGTAGGCACACAGTGTTGGAGGTGCAAAGAAGAAGAAAGAGATAACTGGGAACGGATCTACTTCTAAACACTGAAACTCATATAAGCAAACTTAATTTCTGTAAGATGAAAAAAAGCAAACGCTGAAATACCTGGACTGCAAATTTTTTTCCAGGGCAAATAAACACTTGCCCAAACTTACACAAACACACACCAAGTAAGAAAATCCCACCTAGGTGGGGACTATGCCCCCCACAATTCCCATTGTGGGGGTTTGTGCCCCCACATCCTCCCAACTACGTATATCATCTCCAGGATCACACTACAGTGGATAAAAGGGCGTGTTGGATAAGTGCTTACTAACCATGGGAAAAAAATCGCTGTTCGGGTATTTCAGCTTTCGCTATTTTCATCTAGACGAAATAAAGTTCAGTTATACGAGGTTTGATGTTTAAAGTTAGACCCCTGGAAACATATGTTTTGGGTGTTTTCATCTAGACGAAATAAAGTTCAGTTATACGAGGTTTGGTGTAAAGTTAGACCCCTGGAAACATATGTTTTGTGTGTTTTCATCTAGACGAAATAAAGTTCAGTTATACGAGGTTTGGTGTTTAAAGTTAGACCCCTGGAAACATATGTTTTGGGTGTTTTCGTCTAGACGAAATAAAGTTCAGTTATACGAGGTTTGGTGTTTAAAGATAGACCCCTGGAAACATATGTTTTGGGTGTTTTCGTCTAGACTAAATAAAGTTCAGTTATACGAGGTTTGGTGTTTAAAGTTAGTCCCCTGGAAACATATGTTTTGGGTGTTTTCATCTAGACGAAATAAAGTTCAGTTATACAAGGTTTGGTGTTTAAAGTTAGACCCCTGGAAACATATGTTTTGGGTGTTTTCGTCTAGATGAAATAAAGTTCAGTTATACCAGGTTAGGTGTTAAAATTAGATCCCTGGAAACATATGTTTTGGGTGTTTTCATCTAAATGAAATAAAGTACAGTTATACGAGGTTTGGTGTTTAAAGTTAGACCCCTCGAAACATATGTTTTGGGTGTTTTCGTCTAGGCGAAATAAAGTTCAGTTATACGAGGTTTGGTGTTTAAAATTAGATCCCTGGAAACATATGTTTTGGGTGTTTTCGTATAGACGAAATAAAGTTCAGTTATACGAGGTTTGGTGTTTAAAATTAGATCCCTGGAAACATATGTTTTGGGTGTTTTTGTCTAGACGAAATAAAGTTCAGTTATACGAGGTTTGGTGTTTAAAGTTACACCCCTGGAAACATATGTTTTGGGTGTTTTCATCTAGACGAAATAAAGTTCAGTTATACGAGGTTTGGTGTTCAAAGTTAGACCCCTGGAAACATATGTTTTGGGTGTTTTCATCTAGACGAAATAAAGTTCAGTTATATGAGGTTTGGTGTTTAAAGTTAGACCCCTGGAAACATATGTTTTGGGTGTTTTCGTCTAGACGAAATAAAGTTCAGTTATACGAGGTTTGGCGTTTAAAATTAGATCCATGGAAACATATGTTTTGGGTGTTTCATTCTAGACGAAATAAAGTTCAGTTATACGAGGTATGATGTTTAAAGTTAGACTCCTGGAAACATATGTTTTGGGTGTTTTCATCTAGACGAAATAAAGTTCAGTTTTACGAGGTTTGGTGTTTAAAGTTAGACCCCTGGAAACATATGTTTTGGGTGTTTTCATCTAGACGAAATAAAGTTCAGTTATATGAGGTTTGGTGTTTAAAGTTAGACCCCTGGAAACATATGTTTTGGGTGTTTTCGTCTAGACGAAATAAAGTTCAGTTATACGAGGTTTGTTGTTTAAAGTTAGACCCCTGGAAACATATGTTTTGGGTGTTTTCATCTAGACGAAATAAAGTTCAGTTATACGAGGTTTGGTGTTTAAAATTAGATCCCTGGAAACATATGTTTTGGGTGACTTCGTCTAGACTAAATAAAGTTCAGTTATACGAGGTTTGGTGTTTAAAGTTAGATCCCTGGAAACATATGTTTTGGGTGTGTAATGTGTTGGCAGATTTTAAAAACTTCCTACAGAATACTCTTGTCAGAAATTTTAAATCTGAAATTAAGGAAATGATTCTTCTGAAGCAGGACGCAGGATATGAATTGTCTAGACATAGTAAGGCCTTGCTAACTTTAATTCTGTTGGCTGCTAAAAAAGCAATTACTAGAAAATGGAAATCAAACTTTAAACCAACTGTATTTGAAGTATTCATTACAAAAGAAATAAAAGAGGTAAAAGAGGGATCTTAAGAAAAGGGAAGGAGAAAATTACATAGAAATAAATGGAAACTGTAGGAATAGTACATACAGAATAATGTTCAAGAGGAAGACTAAGGTGTAAGGGAAGGCAAAAAATGAGCAATTTATGTTATGTGGGACTGATTATAGCTATAAAGAAGGAAAAGATACATGTTATATAATGTATGTAAATGGAAAAATGTTAATGTGTTTCTTAAGTGATATTTAATAAAGGTGTTTACAAAAGAAAAATACTCTAAATGTATGTCTTTTGTATGTATGTCCATCTGTATTCCTGTTTCTCTTTCTCTTCCTCTCCCCCCACACATTCATCTTTGTGTGCTTTCTTTTTACAGCTGTATCATTTTTGTTTGATAAAATGGCTTTTTAATAAGTGCAAACCCTGTACTGTCATTATGAGCAATCTGAGATTTAAAAGGCAAAGCAAACTAACAGGCAATCCACAAACAATACCAGTGCAGCACTTAATGAAGGATTTTCGACTGGAAACAGACTGCCTGCCTTGCTTGGATTACTTTTGAATAGTTAGTAATTCTGTACAATTGTATATTTTTTATTATTATTATTATTATTATTATTTTTACTTAAGACGAGTTTAAGTTCACTACTTCTACTACTATTGTCTGATCTGATTAATATACAGTGATTAACTAGAGATATATGAACTGAAAATCTTCCACACAGAGAAGTTTCTTACACAGTTTTAATTATATTATATTGCAACAGATATGTCTGTAAGTTAATACAAACTCAGTTTATAATCTGAATGTCTCCATAAGAAAGAACAAGGAAAGTAAAATTACAAAGTCCAAATGCATTGCTAAGATAAGGATCACAGAAATGACAGAATAATGTTAGCACTGATTTGGGACTTCACCCCAAGACCTCCAGCATACTGGGCTAGTTTCACTGTCACTGGATAAACAAGAGCTTCTTGGACAGATAGGTGTTGAGTTTTCCCTTTAAATCCTTAGCGTTTCTGCTAGTAATCCCCCAGCATGATGAATAAGGTTAAGTTAGTAATACATCCATGCATGCACCCGCACACACACACACACACACACACACACACACACACACACACACACACACACACACACACACACACACAGAGAAAGCCCTCTGCTTAGGCAAGGTTAGAATTTATGTTAGTTTGTCAGACCTCCGCTCTGTACCTGGTGCTGCAGCAGCCAACCTCTACCCCCTTCTTATTTGTACTGGGAGTCCCTCTATCTAGCCTTCCCCTGTAGCCTTTTTCAGCTCCTCTGGTAACTCTTTCCCAGACCCATGATCAACTATTGCTAATAATATTACTTATTACCCAGTCGGCCACCAGCTTGGCTATATTTACCCATTTCAATCTCTCACCTGTAATCTAGTACCTTTTCCTCTCCACTGTAGCCTTCCTTCTGTCTGCTTAATAATTTTGTTCTTTCCCTCCTTCCACTATAGTTTTCCTGAAATATTTTCTTGTTTTCCTATTTTCACTACCCTGTGGATTTTTGCCTCCTTACTACTCACTTTCCCCCCTGCCTACTACCTAGTTCTTCTGATTGTTCCCATCCTTCTACTCTCCTTGGGCTCCTATTTCTCTTTTCTCTTTCTCTCTGTAATAATGACTTTCCCTTACTCTATGTTCCTGTCCTGCTTGCCCCCTCTTCTACTCTGACACATACGGAGCCCTGCTCTCCTCATTGTTCCATACTGCACCTTGTCCTTCCCACTTTGTCCTCACCCCCCTCCTTACCTTATCTCCTAATTTCATCCCATAGCTTAGTTATCCCTCCTTGAAAACCCCTGATAACACGTGTATCTTGTTTGCAGCCTACCTATACCCTTTACTTGTGGGTTGCTCTCGAGGCCAGACCCTACGTCAGTTGTAGCTAAGCCCCTCCCCCTCCTGGACCTAGTTCCGGCCTGAGGTATTCTGCCCTGAGGTATCAAATATACCCCGTTTACTCGGTGCGCCATCTTTACTCCCTTAATGTCCGTGGAGGCTGTATGCACTGGCTCCAAGCGGCTCTACCACCAGGAAGGTATGTTGCTTTAACTAAATAAGATCTTGTAGTCAATCCTACATAGCGACACACCGCAGCGTGTACTCTTAGCAGTATTTTTATGTTGATTTGCTCACGGTAAAATTGAAGACAGCTGTATGGAAATGTCTCTACTTGTATGTCTCTAGTTGTATGGAAAGTTTCTACTTTCCCTTTTTCTGCCTAAACGACTGTGGTTTCTTTTGTTTTTTTTGCGTGCCTGTTGCTTACGCTGCATACTGTAAGCATTGAGCCGCACTCTGAGATGATAGCTGATTAATTTGCATTGCATAGTTATTGCTCTTTGAATATTCTCTCCCTTTGCATAAATACTGTGTATTTATACGTCTTTGGTTAGCTGGCTCGCACTGTTTAATTTCTGGGTTAGTGTTGATGCATAACTCAAAAAAGTAGTCTTAGCGACCAGCGCTTATCTAAATCAGAGATGTTGCTTGTTTATTGTGCACATAGTTAAGATGTGGAAATTTGGCTTTCCCGCCATTTTTATTTTTGGCATTATAGCCTAGGCCACAGCTGCACCACAAATCTCAAGCTGTTCCTATATTTCTAGCAGTAGCCTCCAGCAATAATAGTTGACAACTGTAGTAACATGGTGTATACTTACTTTTAATGGCTTTACAAATGGTTTTAGTGGCTGTAATGTACATACTCTGCATGGTATTTTACATTTAGGGTTTAGCGTTACATCTAGTGCATCTACATATTTCCCAACCAGCGTTATAGTATTGTACTTTGCTTAGATAGTATTTTGCTCTGTATTGTTTTCTTTCACTACATCTGTTATGAGGGGCCATTTTTATTTTTTTTCCTTATTATAGCTGGTCTGCCTCAACACTTTAGACATCAATAGCTATCTGCTGAATTGTGAATTTGTTTTGTTTCATAGAGGTATTATTTAGCTTTTAATAGCACCTACGGTAGTTTAATCTGCTTTGGTTATAACTAATTATTACCAGAAACTGAATGTATTTCTCGATTATGCTTTCCTGGGAGGTGGAATACATTTGCTGTTGTGATACTCTTTGCGGTGTCCATGTCTATTTTTATTAACATAGTACTACTGTGTATGTTTAGTTCTTATTATATTATTTTTGTGTATGTGGCTGTTTTTATCTTATTGTTCTTTCTATGACTTTTTTTTTCTAGATTTCCTATCCATACCCTTTTCTGAACCCTGCCATCCACCCTAACTGTCGTGGAAAGGAAATGGGCTCCCTTGTGAAGGACCTGTACCATCCTTTCCCTTGAACTAATGTGCAAACTTAAAGAACTTTTTGAAAGTATGTGGTATTAGCTATCTTGCTCTTATCCATACCCCTGTTAGTTGGTCAGACCTCCGCTCTGTACCTGGTGCTGCAGCAGCCAACCTCTACCCCCTTCTTATTTGTACTGGGAGTCCCTCTATCTAGCCTTGCCCTGTAGCCTTTTTCAGCTCCTCTGGTAACTCTTTTTCAGACCCATGATCAACTATTGCTAATAATATTACTTATTACCTAGTCGGCCACCAGCTTGGCTATATTTACCCATTTCAATCTCTCACCTGTAATCTAGTACCTTTTCCTCTCCACTGTAGCCTTCCTTCTGTCTGCTTAATAATTTTGTTCTTTCCCTCCTTCCACTATAGTTTTCCTGAAATATTTTCTTGTTTTCCTATTTTCACTACCCTGTGGATTTTTGCCTCCTTACTACTCACTTTCCCCCTGCCTACTACCTAGTTCTTCTGATTGTTCCCATCCTTCTACTCTCCTTGGGCTCACTCCGCTCCCCTACCCTACCCCCAATTTCCACCCACCCCCAGTGGTCCTAGACTTATAGCTCTAACCTCATCCCCCTCTCACATTAACCAATCCTTTTCTTCCCCTCCCCTTACCTCACTCTCTATACTCACCACTCCCACAATTTAACTATCCCCACCCTGATTATACTACCAGTTCCTCTCCCCTCCTCTTATACTGCTCTTTCTCCTCTACTTACTTCCTCAGAGCATCTTCACCACTCCCACTCTCTTTTTTAACTACTTTTGAATATCAACCTTTAGTCATGCCATCCCACACTCTCTTCACACAGCTCACCTTGCTACTCTTCCCCTCACTTTTAATGAGCCTCACCTCAGCTTACCTCTTAACATCCTTTGAACATACAAAATATCTAAATACTTACCACCCTCCAACTCATTCTACCTTAATCATAGCCACTGCCCAAAACCACATTAATATCACCTCAGAAACACATTATCTTCTAGCAAAATACCATAGACTGCTTCACATCAAGTATTATTTCCCAAAGAATAGGAAACTCCCAAGCTTAATCTCTCAGTTTATACCCTATCTAATTAAACCCAAAACAAATCACTTACAAGATGGTGATATACATCCAAATCCAGGCCCTTCTAGCTTACCTCAAGCTAATAATCTTAACCCCTCTCCACCCACAACACAAACTCCCACTACACTTACAAACTCTCTCTTCATTGCACAACTCAATATACACAGCATAAACAACAAACTTGCACACCTCCATGCATTATTAGATGATCAATCTTTTGGCATACTATGTCTAACTGAAACATGGTTCAAACCCCATAGTAAAGATAATGATATCACCCCTCCAGGTTACAGTATTATAAGGCACGACCGCATAAAAAAGAAGGGAGGGGGGGTAGCTATTCTCTTCAAAAATAGCCTACAACTTACCCCCATTGACTACAAAGCTCTTCCTGAGACCAAGGCTGAAATCCTTGTCTCTAAACTTCAAATAAACTCCAGTAAGTCCTTATATATCATCTGCATCTAATTACCTCCAGGCGATAACATCAGCTTACTCGAGGAAATCCTCAGTACCCTATCCCCATACTTCCCCCAAGAAACCATCATTATGGGAGACTTTAACATTGACTGGAACAATATTAATACAGAAGATCCCATCTTGCATATTGACCTGCATGGGTACTCTCAAATTATTTCCTCCCCAACCAGAATTAATAAATACAGCAAAAAGGAAAGCATCCTAGACTGGATACTCATTAATAAACCTCATCGAGCATACAAAGTAGGGATATTCCCTGACAATCTCAGTGACCATTCCTTAACCTACCTAATCAGGGAAAAGAATGATGTCCCCCACTCAATCACTTACAGAACAATTAGATACAATTGAGACTTTGACCCAGAATTATTCCAAAATGAAATCAAAGCCTGTAATTGGACCCCCTTAAAAAATCTACCTCTCACTGAGGCAGTTAACTACTTTAACTCCAAATTTCTAGCAATCCTTGACCACCACGCTCCAAAGCAGAACATAAGAATTAGAGCCAAACCCACCCCTTGGCTGTCCAAAAACACCAGACAAAACATGCTACTCAGAAACAAAGCTTGGGCCAAATGGAGAACTACTAAAAGTACTTCAGATCACCTCACCTATAAACAGTTGAGAAATAGAACAAAACTAGCTATTCTCTTAGACAAGAAACAATTCTACATGAACACTCAAACCAAATACCAAAATAACCCACAACATTTTTGGGCAAGTATCAATAGACTACTTCACCCAGGTCAAACCAAAACTCCAAACCCCACAGGCAGTCAAAGAGAAAATCCTAGACAAGCAGCAAATGCCTTTAATACCTACTTCACAGAAACTATACAAGCACTAGCTAACCAACTTTCACCTGATATTACATTCCCTCCAGACACAAACAAGACCTTAGCCCCTATATTTCAATGACAACCTGTCCCCACTCGAGATATCTGTAGACTTATCCAAAAACTTAAACCTTGCACTCCATCAGCAGACCAGTTACCAGCAGAATATTTGCAGACAGCTGCCAAAGCTATAGCCTACCCAATTTCCATCCTCATTAACAGAACTATTGCCGAGGGAGAAATCCCTACCATCTGGAAAATCTCTCACATCATTCCACTCCATAAAGGAGGGAACTCTAATGACCACTCTAACTATTGCCCAATAGCTCTATTATCCCCATTGGCGAAAATAATGGAAAAATGCATTCAAAAGCAATTACTTAACCATCTAACTCAATACAATTTGCTAGCTGATTGCCAACACGGTTTCAGGCCACACCACAGTACTACAACTGCGCTACTGTCTTTCTGCAACTCCATTAACCAAAACAGAAATAACAACATCCTCACATCAGCCCTCTTTATAGACCTGTCTAAAGCTTTCAATATGGTTAATCACCAGCTATTGATAAACATTCTTACACACCTCTCATTCGATACTCAGGCTATAAACTGGTTCAGAGCCTATCTTACTAACCAACAGCAAGCAGTCCTATGGGATAATCAACTATCCTCCCTACTGCCTGTCACCCTAGGAGTCCCTCAGGGCTCTATTTTAGGTCCACTCCTCTTCTCAGTTTTCATTAATGACTTACACTTAACTATTCCGCAAACTACATGTTTACAATATGCTGATGACTCGACAATTTTATGCTCAGCTAAGACCTCATCTGATCTTTTACTAAAAACACAAGAAGCATTTAATAAAGTCGAGTCTTGGTTTCTTCAATGCTGTCTTGTACTTAACCCCAAAAAAACGAAGCTCCTACTATTTTCACCAACCCAAAAGCACACCCTTACTGATTTCACTGTCCTATCAAAAAATGGTACTCACATACAACCTGACTTAACAACAAAACTATTAGGGGTTACTATTGACAACCACCTTACTTTCAATGAGCATATCAACAATACTGTAAATATAGTCAACAAAAAAATGGGTGCCCTCTACAGAATTAAGCCATTCCTCACTCCTTTAGCTAAAACAAGTATCGCCCACTCCCACCTTATCTCCTCACTTCTATATGCTTCTACTATCTATACTCACCTTTCAAAAAGCAATCTCTAAACTGGTTAAATCTTATAATAGCATTGCTAGATTTGCCACTGGACGACCATTTAGAACACACCATTGCCAGAATCTATCTCAACTAGGCTGGCTTGAATTTCAAAATCTACTTGAGTTTAACCAAATTACATTGGCCCACAAAATACTTTACCAACCAAAGAAGACCCCAAGTCTATCTACCCTTATTACTCCCTACCTGAATCTTAACTCCCTGCGCTCCTCAAATAAACTACTTATCTCTTCCAGCAAATCCAACAACAGAGCAGGCGATGCTCTCTTCTCTAATGTAGTTGGGAAAAAATGGAACCTTCTTCCTCCTGATCTTACCTCTATTTCCTCTCTAACTTCAAACCAAAACTTAAAATATACCTAAAAAAACACTGGCTTTGCCCTAGTTGCAATCCTGACTAACTTCTGCCTTAAGCAATTTATGTTATACCCACTTTTTTCTTTTATCTTTCAACTTCAGACTTCTATGTCAGCGAAATCCTTAATAAACTCAGTCTTTCAAATTTTATTAGATAATTAGATTTCTCAAAGTCTACTCTTGCTGATAATTTTTTTTCCTCACAATATATGATAAAGGGTCTTTTTTATAATTTAATTACTCCTAGTTCTTCTTTTTTCTCTTTCTTTCTTTTTCTTTTCCTTGCTTTCTACCTATTCAAGGTTTGAAAAATGTTTAAAAAGATTTCTCTTATTTTTGTCAATGTTATGCTTAGATGTTTAAGTTAGTATTAACAAATTGTACAAATTGGAGCTTATCTCCCCGGGCCTCTACTGAAAATGGATATTCATCCAGTTGGACTAGCTCGGTTAACAAATGTAAAATAAAAAAAAAAATAATAAAAAGTGAAGGCATAATATTAGGTCTTATTTGGGATTTGAACCCAGGACCTCCAGCATACTTTGAAGTAATGGAAATGTTTACATTTAGCAGAAATAAGAAGAGCAATGGGGAATAACAGAATGGCGAGGCATATCATATGGGTAGTAGTGACATTTTAAACAAAGTAAAACTCTAGAAGTCCTAGTAATCCAGTAGATGAAGGCTTGAAAATAGGATGGAACAGTGTCTTAACTCAGACAACTTCTGTTTTGATTCATTAAAGATGCAAACCATGTAGCACAATTTCATTAATTGTAGAGTGGCCTATGTATTCCAGAGTTTATAAGTAAGAACTAACATAGTAAACAGTCCTGATGATGGAGCTGGGAGAAATGGCAACTCACCTGACCAAAATTTTGTAAAAGTTATGACATGCCAAAGCTAATGTAAGAGGCATACTGTAATTGCTAGTTAAGGTGGTTAAATGGTCTATACACACTGAGCCGAGTGGAGGAGAGGCATTGACTACAACTCTGGTCTGAGATATATAACAATAAGTATCCTGTTTTTTTTGTTTTGTTTTGTTTTTGCTTATTTTTACTAGTTATTGCCTGCCGCATACTTTTTACTGTAGTTTATTGCTACTAACTAATCTGCATGGCTGAACTAAAATTGTCTGCCTTACAGGGCCTGATAAATAAGGTTTTTACTGTCACACTGTTTGTAAAGTTTTTTAGCTAGTTTCACTGTGTGAAAGGTATTAACTGCAAATTTTATCTACTTGTTAAGCACCTGTTTGTTTTGATTTCCTGCCAAGGAGTGTATCATATAACTGATTTGTTTGCAGTTAAAAGCATTCTGTAGAGTCTCCTTGCTCCTTTATCTGTTTAAAGACTTCCATTTTATGGCTCACTGCTGGTTTTCTGCTGTGATAAACATTTCTGTAGTGTTTACTGTCTAAAAGAGTGTAGGCTAGTAGCTGTAGTCTAGTCCTAGTTCAGATTTGCTGTCACTGTGTCTGCTTGTTTTTGCAGTGGTTGTTCTGAGCACATGCCCAGGCCATCTTGAATTAGCAGAAGCCTTTCTTTACCTTCATGGCAGGATTGTGTTGATTGGCTGTTGTCTGGTGGAGGTTGGATGGTCTTGCTGTTATACTTGGTGGCTTTGCAGTTGCCCACCCCTACTATAAATTTGATCTGGGACACTCCTACCAGTCTAGTGTCATTAGCTCATTCCACCTAATACAGAGAGAACATTTGAGAAGGCCAATCCACTTGGTTATCTAACCTTAAATTATCTTCTGCTTCTCCTTTCTCCCTTTCCTTTAAAAAAAAAACTTTGCTAGAATCTCCCTATGTTCTGCTTAACTGTAACAAAAAAAATGTAAGCTTGCTTCCTCCCTTTCCTGTAAGTAGTCTAGTCCAGATACAGATTTGCTATATCCATGACTGTTTGTTATCTTCTGAGCTCAGCAAGCCTGTCTGTGTTGGGGGGAAGCCTGCTAGCTTATCAGTGGGATTGGTAAGCACTATGTAACCTATCTACCACATAAGGAGTGGTTTCCAGCCCAGAAATTGTAGTTATTGGCCATTTGGGCAGTTTTTCCATCTCTCTCAACTTCCTAATTTAAACGCCCACATTTGCGCTTGTCCCCCCCCCCCACTCCCCCCTATAACTAGTAAAGTCCAGATACAGATTTGCTGTATCCAGGACTGTTTTTAAGCTCCTGAGCCTCCCAAGCCTTTCTGTCTTGGAGGAAAGCCTTCTAGCTTATCAGTGGAAGTGGTAAGCACTGGGTAACCTATCTACCACACAAGGAGTGGTTCTGGCCCAGAAATTGTAGTTATTGGCCGTTAGGGCAATCTTTCCATCTCTCTCAACTTTCTGATTTAAAAGCCCACATTTTCACTTGTTTTTTCCTGTAATTAGTCTAGTCCAGATGCAGATTCTTAGTTTTAGCACTTGAATTTGCTTATTTGTGCTCAGCACTTGTTCAGAACTTGTTGTAAGCACTAAATAAGCTACAAATTACTACAGCACTCAACCTTCCTCACTACCTAGAGGGAAACAGTTTTTGTACTTACTGTCCTCACTTGCTTAGAGAAAAACAGCTCTTGTACTCACTCTTCTCACTTGTCTAGAGGAAAATATTTCTTTATTTAAGCATGTCCAAGGGTCAGCTCCCAGTGTTCTCTCCCATCTATCTCATGAATCTGGGCATCTTGGGGCAATATAGCATTTGCCTCATGTACACAGATAATCCTCTCTTCCTACCACCCAACACTGCAACTTGTGAGAGATGCACTTATCTAGCCAAACTGGAGGTAAAGCTCTCTCCAACCAAGACTGAACTTGACAGTCAAGAAAAGAAGGTAAACACTTGCACCACACCACACTCATCACATAGTCCCACTAAACCTACACCACCAAAATCCACATATAGAAACACAAACACATTCATGAAAGCTCTCAGTAATAATCTGCTCAAGCAACAGAGACCTCCAAAGTAAAAAGGCAAGCAATGTCCACCCCTCAACACAACCCAAATGACACATACCCCACTGACTCAATGTGCTACTCAACCACAGCCCATAAGGCAAAACAATGTACCCAACACACTAGTCGTAGGTGACTCTATAGTCAGGCACACTGATGTCCCACTCACCAGACTAAACAAGGAGAAGGTTACTGTCAGCTGCCTGTCAGGTGCCAGGATCCTCCTCATAACCCATGCACTCAGGTCTCTCCACAACAAGTACAAATATGACTCTGTCATTGTCCATGTTGGTGTGAATGACCTGAGATGTACCTCCCTGGACTACATGAAAAGAGACATGGAAGAGCTCTCCGATCTTGTAGCCCAGGCAGGTATGACCCTAGCCCTGAGTAGCATTCTGCCATTGCCCAGAATGATACCACAGTACAAGGACAAAATGATTGACTACAACAATTGGCTAAGCTTCTGGTGTCATTCTAAGGGGATCCAGTATATGTCTGCCAAGGATGACATGGTTGACAGACCATGATGCTTTGCCAGAGATGGCCTGCACCTGTTGCCCCTGGGATTCTGGATACTGGCTAAGTCTCTTGCCGCCCCTACAGTGCCTTTTTAGGCAAGGTTCAAATGACAAGTTCACCACCATAACAGGAACAGACAAGCAAAAACTGAGGGTAATGCTACTCAATGCTAGAAGTCTAAATCTCAAAATGCACACACTCGAGGCACTCCTTATGGAGAACATCGATATCTGTGCAGTGACTGAGACCTGGTTCAAGGCTCCAGAGAGCACCCCTGCATTACCAGGCTATAACTCATACCACACTTTTCGGCCATTTAACCTGGATCAGAACACCAAAGGCAGGGGTGTGTCCATATTCATTAAGGATATCCACACCTCCAGGCTAGTTGCTCCGCATAATGCAGCTGAGGTTATCCAAGTGCAACTAACTCTGGCCAAAACTGCAATCCAGATTGTAGCTTGCTACAGATCCCCCACCATGCTCCAGGATTCCCACTCCTCTTTTCTTGATATACTGGAAAATATTAGGATTCAACCAAACACCCTAATAATGGATGATTTCAACTACCCCACCATTAACTGGGAAAACTACTCGTACCAACTCCTTCACTCAACGCTTTTTGGAATTCATAAATTCCAATGCCCTGGATCAACTTATCCACACCCCCACCAGGGGCAACAATATCCTAGACCTAGTCATTACCAACATGAGTGACCGGTGTTCCACACCTGAAGTCAACTCCTCATTGGTCAGATAAGACCATAAGCTAATCACCCTAAATATCCATACCCCACCCCCCCATTAAGGAAACCATGGTAAAAAATGTCTCCAAAGCCAACTTCATGCTTCTTAAGACAGAAGTGGCGAACTTCATGACACCCCTGCAGATGGACAATACAGTTACAACTGCTGAATCCTTCACAAATGCACTCAAAAAGCACTTACACAAGTGCATGGATTGTGCTATCCCAAACAGAACCAAGACGCTATCCTCCAAAAAAGGAAGCCAATCTGGTGGTCCCCTGCCAATAAACAAATTCTACAACAGAAGGAAGAAACTGTTGCAAAAAAAGTGTAAAATCCCATGAGTGGAGGAGCTCCCTGGTCAGCCTCAGTAAGAAGCTGAGATCCCTTATAAGATCCTCCAAAGCTAGATATGAAAACAAAATCACCACTGATTCTAAGGACAACCATAAAGCATTCTAGAGCTATGTCAAGAATCTCAATGGCAATACCCACATCTACTCTGAGTTACAACACAATGGCATGAAAATTACAGAACCAACTCATATTGCCAGCATCCTGGCAGATAGGTTCAGTGCTAACTTTCCCCCACTCTCACCCCCTAAAGGGCCCATATCTATAAAGGAATAATGCAGAGTCCCTGTAATCACAACTACACAGGTAAAAACTGGACTCTTTAAAGCCAAAAACACAGCATCCATGGGACCGGACAACATCCCAGGCTGAGTTTTACACAAACTTCAGAGCGAACTAGCTCCCCACTTAAGCACCATGTTCAGTCATAGCCTCATGTAAGGCTTTGTGCCCGCTGAATGTTGCACAGCAACAGTTATCCCACTCCACAAAGGGGGAGTCACCAGTGATCCCAGGAACTATCACCCTATTAGCCTGACGAGCTTGGTCTGCAAGGGCAAGGAACGTATCATCATGAAACTCATAAATGAAGACATTGGTAACCACCAAACTCTGGACCCCACCCAGTTCAGCTTTGTGAAAGGCAGATCATGCCTCCTGAACCTTATTGTCTTCTTTGAGGCAGTCACCAATGACGTGAGTAAGGTGGTTCACACAACCTATCTTGACCTCGACAAGGCTTTCAATACCATCCCCCATTCTGGAATTATAGTTAAACATACTAAACTAGGTATGAATCCCTACATCACAAGATAGGTTGCCAACTGGCTGACTGACAGAACCCACACTGTAAAAGTTGCATACTCCAAATCTGACTTCAAAGCAGTGACAAGTGGAGTACCACAGGGTTCACTCCTGGAACCTCTCTTGTTTGGTATCTACTTCTCTGAAGTGCAGGCTAACACAGAAGGCCTCTGACTAATGAAGTTCGCAGATGATTGCAAACTATGAGCCATAGTCAAGTCCCCAAATTATATGGACATCCTACAAAAGGGCCTCACTGAGACAGATGCCTGGTGTCAAAGCCATAGCCTCAAGCTCAATGCCAAAAAGTGTATTGTTGTCCCCTTTGGTAAAAACTCTGTACCCATGCACTACCACATAGGCGGCAGTCTACTTAATGCCAAATGTGTGATAAGAGACCTTGGGACCCAGGTGGACAGTAGTCTCTCCTTGGATAATCACATCGCCACAGTAGTCAGGAAATCGTTCTACATGGCACACCTCATCACAAAAGGGTTCTCATCCGGGAAAAAAGAGGTCATTGTTCCCCTCTACTCAACACTCATTAGACCCATTATAGAGTACAATGCCCCTCTTAGAATGTACCTCACAAGACATCTGCAGTATGTGGAAAGGCCACAGCAATACCTCACAAAGAGGATTACTGGCCTCAAAAAGATGCCCTACACTGACCATCTCAAAAAACTCCAGCTTTACTCTGTAGCATATTGCCTACTCTGAGGTGATCTCTGCCTAACATATAAAGCTATGTCAAACCCTGAGCTGTTGGACACGCTACACCTAAAGAAATCCCAATCTCTCTGAGCTACACGCTCTAGGGACCAAAACTTTGTCACCACAATAAACAGGACATGCTGGAGGGATAGATTCCTGTCCCAGAGACTTTCCATACTCTGGAACAAGCTACCCATCTATGTCAAGCAAAGTTTCTCATTAGCACTCTTCAAGAAAAATCTTGATGAGTGGATGAGAAATAGGTAATACACCCCGGGGATCACTTCTGTGTCTCTGCTCAACAGTGGTACCGGAGAATAACTTTCTTGGGGGCGTAAGCCAAGGAACCTTGTTGGCTAGGCTTACTTAGGCCCTTGGGCTGATAGCCTAGTACCTACCTATTAACCTATGAACCTAATAGTTTCATGTTGTTTTATATAATTTAGATCCTTTCTAAAGTCAGTAAGTAATTTGAATAAGTCCTCAGAGGAATGAGAGCTTATTCAGTATTCTGTTAGTTTTACTTATATTTTATATTTTTTAACAAAGCCATGTAATATAGTCAAAAACAACATGTTACAAATGAATAAATATCTGTATACTCTGTTGTAAGTAATGCTGTAATACCTGCTTTTATACTACTACATTTCATCTTGACTTACTTATTACAGCTTGTTCTCTTATGATAGTTTGTTATACTTGTTCTGTATCTTTGAAATCTTTATGTAAATGTATTTATTTACTGACATTCAATTACTGCGAAAGTCCAACTGAATAGTTGCCCATTTTCAGTGGGGGCTTGAGGAGAAAACCTTCAAAGTATTACAAAATTATTTCAAGAACAATATTTTTTTAAATTGTCAAAAATAATTAAAAAAAACATATACAGTTTAAATAATTATACACAATTAGATATAATGGGAAAACATTGGATAACACTAGACTGAATTTATGACGATGAAAAATTTAGTGAAATGTTAGGCAGTTTATAGAAATTAAAGGTAAGTCATTATAATACAGATAGGAATTGCAAAATGAAGTGAGAGAAAAACAGGATTATGTCATATTCAGACAGGCAGTCAGAGGAGAGACATTGACTGAAGTAAGAAAATGAGAGAAGAAGGGAGAGTAAGGGGGTGCAAGTAATGAAAAGGAATGTGTTCATATTTGTGGATATAGTTTACACTGGTGTTGAGAGGGGGTGTAAGTAATGAAAAGGCACATGTTCATATTAAGGGATATAGTTTACCCTGGTGTTGAGAGGGGGTGCAAGTAATGAAAAGGTACGTGTTCATATTTAGGGATATAGTTTACCCTGGTGTTGAGAGGGGGTGTAAGTAATGAAAAGGTACGTGTTCATATTTAGGGATATAGTTTACCCTGGTGTTGAGAGGGGGTGTAAGTAATGAAAAGGTACTTGTTCATATTTAGGGATATAGTTTACCCTGGTGTTGAGAGGGGGTGTAAGTAATGAAAAGGTACATGTTCATATTTAGGGATATAGTTTACCCTGGTGTTGAGAGGGGGTGTAAGTAATGAAAAGGTACGTGTTCATATTTAGGGATATAGTTTACCCTGGTGTTGAGAGGGGGTGTAAGTAATGAAAAGTGCGTGTTCATAATTAGGGATATAGTTTACCCTGGTGTTGAGAGGGGTGTAAGTAATGAAAAGGTACGTGTTCATATTTAGGGATATAGTTTACCCTGGTGTTGAGAGGGGGTGTAAGTAATGAAAAGGTACGTGTTCATATTTAGGGATATAGTTTACCCTGGTGTTGAGAGGGGTGTAAGTAATGAAAAGGTACGTGTTCATATTTAGGGATATAGTTTACCCTGGTGCTGAGAGGTGGTGTAAGTAATGAAAAGGTACGTGTTCATATTTAGGGATATAGTTTACCCTGGTGTTGAGAGGGGTTGTAAGTAATAAAAAGGTACATGTTCATATTTAGGGATATAGTTTACCCTGGTGTTGAGAGGGGGTGTAAGTAATGAAAAGGTACGTGTTCATATTTAGGTATATAGTTTACCCTGGTGTAAGTAATGAAAAGGTACGTGTTCATATTTAGGGATATAGTTAACCCTGGTGTTGAGAGGGGGTGTAAGTAATGAAAAGGTACGTGTTCATATTTAGGGATATAGTTTACCCTGGTGTTGAGAAGGGGTGTAAGTAATGAAAAGGTACGTGTTCATATTTAGGGATATAGTTTACCCTGGTGTTGAGAGGGGGTGTAAGTAATGAAAAGGTACGTGTTCATATTTAGGGATATAGTTTACCCTGGTGTTGAGAGGGGTTGTAAGTAATGAAAAGGTGCGTGTTCATATTTAGGGATATAGTTTACCCTGGTGTTGAGAGGGTGTAAGTAATGAAAAGGTGCGTGTTCATATTTAGGGATATAGTTTACCCTGGTGTTGAGAGGGGTGTAAGTAATGAAAAGGTGCGTGTTCATATTTAGGGATATAGTTTACCCTGGTGTTGAGAGGGGGTGTAAGTAATGAAAAGGTACATGTTCATATTTAGGGATATAGTTTACCCTGGTGTTGAGAAAGGGGTGTAAGTAATGAAAAGGTACGTGTTCATATTTAGGGATATAGTTTACCCTGGTGTTGAGAGGGGGGTGTAAGTAATGAAAAGGTGCGTGTTCATATTTAGGGATATAGTTTACCCTGGTGTTGAGAGGGGGTGTAAGTAATGAAAAGGTACGTGTTCATATTTAGGGATATAGTTTACCCTGGTGTTGAGAGGGGGTGTAAGTAATGAAAAGGTACGTGTTCATATTTAGGGATATAGTTTACCCTGGTGTTGAGAGGGGTGTAAGTAATGAAAAGGTGCGTGTTCATATTTAGGGATATAGTTTACCCTGGTGTTGAGAGGGGGTGTAAGTAATGAAAAGGTACGTGTTCATATTTAGGGATATAGTTTACCCTGGTGTTGAGAGGGGGTGTAAGTAATGAAAAGGTGCGTGTTCATATTTAGGGATATAGTTTACCCTGGTGTTGAGAGGGGGTGTAAGTAATGAAAAGGTGCGTGTTCATATTTAGGGATATAGTTTACCCTGGTGTTGAGACGGGTGTAAGTAATGAAAGGTGCGTGTTCATATTTAGGGATATAGTTTACCCTGGTGTTGAGAGGGGGTGCAAGTAATGAAAAGGTGCGTGTTCATATTTAGGGATATAGTTTACCCTGGTGTTGAGAGGGGTGTAAGTAATGAAAAGATGCGTGTTCATATTTAGGGATATAGTTTACCCTGGTGTTGAGAGGGGTGTAAGTAATGAAAAGGTGCGTGTTCATATTTAGGGATATAGTTTACCCTGGTGTTGAGAGGGTGTAAGTAATGAAAAGGCGTGTTCATATTTAGGGATATAGTTTACCCTGGTGTTGAGAGGGGTGTAAGTAATGAAAAGGTACGTGTTCATATTTAGGGATATAGTTTACCCTGGTGTTGGTGTAAGTAATGAAAAGGCGTGTTCATATTTAGGGATATAGTTTACCCTGGTGTTGAGAGGGGTGTAAGTAATGAAAATGCGTGTTCATATTTAGGGATATAGTTTACCCTGGTGTTGAGAGGGGTGTAAGTAATGAAAAGGCGTGTTCATATTTAGGGATATAGTTTACCCTGGTGTTGAGAGGGGTGTAAGTAATGAAAAGGTGCGTGTTCATATTTAGGGATATAGTTTACCCTGGTGTTGAGAGGGGTGTAAGTAATGAAAAGGTACGTGTTCATATTTAGGGATATAGTTTACCCTGGTGTTGAGAGGGTGTAAGTAATGAAAAGGTGCGTGTTCATATTTAGGGATATAGTTTACCCTGGTGTTGAGAGGGGTGTAAGTAATGAAAGGTGCGTGTTCATATTTAGGGATATAGTTTACCCTGGTGTTGAGAGGGTGTAAGTAATGAAAAGGTGCGTGTTCATATTTAGGGATATAGTTTACCCTGGTGTTGAGAGGGGTAAGTAATGAAAAGGTGCGTGTTCATATTTAGGAATATAGTTTACCCTGGTGTTGAGAGGGGCTGTAAGTAATGAAAAGGTACGTGTTCATATTTAGGGATATAGTTTACCCTGGTGTTGAGAGGGGGTGTAAGTAATGAAAAGGTACGTGTTCATATTTAGGGATATAGTGTACCCGGGTGTTGGGAGGGGGGTTAAGTAATGAAAAGGTACGTGTTCATATTTAGGGATATAGTTTACCCTGGGGTTGAGACGGGGTGTAAGTAATGAAAAGTGCGTGTTCATATTTAGGGATATAGTTTACCCTGGTGTTGAGAGGGGTGTAAGTAATGAAAAGGTACGTGTTCATATTTAGGGATATAGTTTACCCTGGTGTTGAGAGGGGGCGTAAGTAATGAAAAGGTGCGTGTTCATATTTAGGGATATAGTTTACCCTGGTGTTGAGAGGGGGCGTAAGTAATGAAAAGGTACGTGTTCATATTTAGGGATATAGTTTACCCTGGTGTTGAGAGGGGGTGTAAGTAATGAAAAGGTGCGTGTTCATATTTAGGGATATAGTTTACCCTGGTGTTGAGACGGGGTGTAAGTAATGAAAAGGTACGTGTTCATATTTAGGGATATAGTTTACCCTGGTGTTGAGAGGGGGTGTAAGTAATGAAAAGGTACGTGTTCATATTTAGGGATATAGTTTACCCTGGTGTTGAGAGGGGGTGTAAGTAATGAAAAGGTACGTGTTTATATTCAGGGATATAGTTTACCCTGGTGTTTTGAGAGGGTGTAAGTAATGAAAAGGTACGTGTTCATATTTAGGGATATAGTTTACCCTGGTGTTGAGAGGGGGTGTAAGTAATGAAAAGGTACGTGTTCATATTTAGGGATATAGTTTACCCTGGTGTTGAGAAAGGGGTGTAAGTAATGAAAAGGTACGTGTTCATATTTAGGGATATAGTTTACCCTGGTGCTGAGAGGGGGAGTAAGTAATGAAAATGCATGTGTTCATATTTAGGGATATAGTTTACCCTGGTGTTGAGAGGTGGTGTAAGTAATGAAAAGGTACGTGTTCATATTTAGGGATATAGTTTACCCTGGTGTTGAGAGGGGGTGTAAGTAATGAAAAGGTGCGTGTTCATATTTAGGGATATAGTTTACCCTGGTGTTGAGAGGGGGTGTAAGTAATGAAAAGGTACGTGTTCATATTTAGGGATATAGTTTACCCTGGTGTTGAGAGGGGGTGTAAGTAATGAAAAGGTACGTGTTCATATTTAGGGATATAGTTTACCCTGGTGTTGAGGGGGGTGTAAGTAATGAAAAGGTACGTGTTCATATTTAGGGATATAGTTTACCCTGGTGTTGAGGGGGGTGTAAGTAATGAAAAGGTACGTGTTCATATTTAGGGATATAGATTACCCTGGAGTTGAGAGGGTGTGTAAGTAATGAAAAGGTACCTGTTCATATTTAGGGATATAGTTTACCCTGGTGTTGAGAGGGGGGTGTAAGTAATGAAAAGGTGCGTGTTCATATTTAGGGATATAGTTTACCCTGGTGTTGAGAGGGGTGTAAGTAATGAAAAGGTACCTGTTCATATTTAGGGATATAGTTTACCCTGGTGTTGAGAGGGGGTGTAAGTAATGAAAAGGTACGTGTTCATATTTAGGGATATAGTTTACCCTGGTGTTGAGAGGGGGTGTAAGTAATGAAAAGGTGCGTGTTCATATTTAGGGATATAGTTTACCCTGGTGTTGAGACGGGGTGTAAGTAATGAAAAGGTACGTGTTCATATTTAGGGATATAGTTTACCCTGGTGTGGGGTGTAAGTAATGAAAAGGTACGTGTTCATAATTAGGGATATAGTTTACCCTGTTGTTGAGAGGGGTGTAAGTAATGAAAAGGTACATGTTCATATTTAGGAATATAGTTTACCCTGGTGTTGAGAGGGGCTGTAAGTAATGAAAAGGTACGTGTTCATATTTAGGGATATAGTTTACCCTGGTGTTGAGAGGGGGCGTAAGTAATGAAAAGGTACGTGTTCATATTTAGGGATATAGTTTACCCTGGTGTTGAGAGGTGGTGTAAGTAATGAAAACGTACGTGTTCATATTTAGGTATATAGTTTACCCTGGTGTAAGTAATGAAAAGGTACGTGTTCATATTTAGGGATATAGTTAACCCTGGTGTTGAGAGGGGGTGTAAGTAATGAAAAGGTGCGTGTTCATATTTAGGGATATAGTTTACCCTGGTGTTGAGAGGGGTGTAAATAATTAAGAGGTACGTGTTCATATTTAGGGATATAGTTTACCCTGGTGTTGAGAGGGGGTGTAAGTAATGAAAAGGTACGTGTTCATATTTAGGGATATAGTTTACCCTGGTGTTGAGAGGGGTGTAAGTAATGAAAAGGTACGTGTTCATATTTAGGGATATAGTTTACCCTGGTGTTGAGGGGGGTGTAAGTAATGAAAAGGTACGTGTTCATATTTAGGGATATAGATTACCCTGCTGTTGAGTGGGGTGTAAGTAATGACAACGTACGTCTTCATATTTAGGGATATCGATTACTCTGGTGTTGAGAGGGGTGTAAGTAATGAAAAGGTGCGTGTTCATATTTAGGGATATAGTTTACCCTGGTGTTGAGAGGGGTGTAAGTAATGAAAAGGTGCGTGTTCATATTTAGGGATATAGTTTACCCTGGTGTTGAGAGGGGGTGTAAGTAATGAAAAGGTGCGTGTTCATATTTAGGGATATAGTTTACCCTGCTGTTGAGAGGGCGTCTAAGTAATAAATAGGTACCTGTTAATATTCAGGGATATAGTTTACCTTGGTGTTGAGAGGGTGTAAGTAATGAAAAGGTGCGTGTTCATATTTAGGGATATAGTTTACCCTGGTGTTGAGAGGGGTGTAAGTAATGAAAAGGTGCGTGTTCATATTTAGGGATATAGTTTACCCTGGTGTTGAGAGGGGTTGTAAGTAATGAAAAGGTACGTGTTCATAATTAGGGATATAGTTTACCCTGTTGTTGAGAGGGGTGTAAGTAATGAAAAGGTACGTGTTCATATTTAGGGATATAGTTTACCCTGGTGTTGAGGGGGGTGTAAGTAATGAAAAGGTACGTGTTCATATTTAGGGATATAGTTTACCCTGGTGTTGAGAGGGGGTGTAAGTAATGAAAAGGTGCGTGTTCATATTTAGGGATATAGTTTACCCTGGTGTTGAGAGGGGGTGTAAGTAATGAAAAGGTACGTGTTCATATTTAGGGATATAGTTTACCCTGGTGTTGAGAGGGGTTGTAAGTAATGAAAAGGTGCGTGTTCATATTTAGGGATATAGTTTACCCTGGTGTTGAGGGGGGTGTAAGTAATGAAAAGGTACGTGTTCATATTTAGGGATATAGTTTACCCTGGTGTTGAGAGGGTGTAAGTAATGAAAAGGTACGTGTTCATATTTAGGGATATAGTTTACCCTGGTGTTGAGAGGGGGTGTAAGTAATGAAAAGGTACGTGTTCATATTTAGGGATATAGTTTACCCTGGTGTTGAGAGGGGGGTGTAAGTAATGAAAAGGTACGTGTTCATATTTAGGGATATAGTTTATCCTGGTGTTGAGAGGGGGTGTAAGTAATGAAAAGGCACGTGTTCATATTTAAGGATATAGTTTCCCCCGGTGTTGAGAGGGGGTGTAAGTAATGAAAAGGTACGTGTTCATATTTAGGGATATAGTTTACCCTGGTGTTGAGAGGGGGTGTAAGTAATAAAAAGGCACGTGTTCATATTTAGGGATATAGTTTACCCTGGTGTTGAGAGGGTGTAAGTAATGAAAAGGTGCGTGTTCATATTTAGGGATATAGTTTACCCTGGTGTTGAGAGGGGGTGTAAGAAATGAAAAGGTACGTGTTCATATTTAGGGATATAGTTTACCCGGGTGTTGAGAGGAGCTGTAAGTAATGAAAAGGTACGTGTTCATATTTAGGGATATAGTTTACCCTGGTGTTGAGAGGGGTGTAAGTAATGAAAGATACGTGTTCATATTTAGGGATATAGTTTACCCTGGTGTTGAGAGGGGGTGTAAGTAATGAAAAGGTACGTGTTCATATTTAGGGATATAGTTTACCCTGGTGTTGAGAGGGGGTGTAAGTAATGAAGAGGTACGTGTTCATATTTAGGGATATAGTTTACCCTGTTGTTGAGATGGGGTGCAAGTAATGAGGTGGTACGTGTTCATATTTAGGGATATAGTTTACCCTGGTGTTGAGAGGGGGTGTAAGTAATGAAAAGGTACGTGTTCATATTTAGGGATATAGTTTACCCTGGTGTTGAGAGGGGGTGTAATTATTGAAAAGGTACCTGTTCATATTAAGGGATATAGTTTATCCTGGTGTTGAGAGGGGGCGTAAGTAATGAAAAGGTAGCTGTTCATATTTAGGGATATAGTTTACCCTGGTGTTGAGAGGGGGTGTAAGTAATGAAAAGGTACGTGTTCATATTTTGGGATATAGTTTACCCTGGTGTTGAGAGGGGGTGTAAGTAATGAAAAGGTACGTGTTCATATTTAGGGATATAGTTTACCCTGGTGTTGAGAGGGGGTGTAAGTAATGAAAAGGTGCGTGTTCATATTTAGGGATATAGTTTACCCTGGTGTTGAGAGGGGGTGTAAGTAATGAAAAGGTATGTGTTCATATTTAGGGATATAGTTTACCCTGGTGTTGAGAGGGGTTGTAAGTAATGAAAAGGTGCGTGTTCATATTTAGGGATATAGTTTACCCTGGTGCTGAGAGGGGGTGTAAGTAATGAAAAGGTGCGTGTTCATATTTAGGGATATAGTTTACCCTGGTGTTGAGAGGGGTGTAAGTAATGAAAAGGTGCGTGTTCATATTTAGGGATATAGTTTACCCTGGTGTTGAGGGGGGTGTAAGTAATGAAAAGGTACGTGTTCATATTTAGGGATATAGTTTACCCTGGTGTTGAGAGGGGGTGTAAGTAATGAAAAGGTACGTGTTCATATTTAGGGATATAGTTTACCCTGGTGTTGAGAGGGGGTGTAAGTAATGAAAAGGTACCTGTTCATATTTAGGGATATAGTTTACCCTGGTGTTGAGAGGGGGTGTA
>NC_056749.1:781705822-781725822 GCF_019279795.1 Protopterus annectens
TATTCACCAAACTGCCCCATTTTGTAGGTATTCACCAAACTGTCTCATTTTATAGGTGTTCACCAAACTGTCCCATTTTATAGGTGTTCACCAAACTGTCCCATTTTATAGGTGTTCTCCAAACTGTCCCATTTTATAGGTGTTCACCTAACTGTCTCATTTTATAGGTATTCATCAAACTGTCCTTTTTGTATGTGGATTTTCTCTTGTGTACAGTTACCAGTGCATACTTGTTAACCATTGATACAAATTCTTGCAGTATGTGTCTAATCCCGCCATGCCCAGAAGCTTGCGAGGACTTTTACTAAGATGTTTGCAAGTTTGTGTGCTGTTTTTCCCATTTTATTCTTTTTTCTTTATTCAATATTGTTTTTTTTTTGTTACAATAGGTCAGTTTGTTTCCTTTCTGTGAATTAGCTTGACAGCCAAGCCTTACTTTTTTATACTTTGTAAATGCTTATTAAAAATATTTCTTTTTAAGACACTGCAATGCATAAAGTATGTTTTAATCTACAATAAAATAGCAATATTTTTAAATAACTATCACAGCCTAGGATGTCTTATTAATCAAAAAGGTGTAGCCAGAAATTATAAACATAATGCTGTAGCTCCCCACCAGCTATATTTCCTTTACAAATGTGCTCAAACTTCAAAATTCTGTTTTTATACACATACAAAAAGGAAAAATTATTTTCAGCTGTTACCATTTACAGACATAAAGCAGCTATTTTAACGGGTGTATTCCTATTGCATAATCATGTTTTGTGCATCATCATACAGGTGTTAGTTTAGATAGTTCTGAACATTCTGCACTTTTTCTATAATAAAGGTTTTGAAGTGATGCTCATTCAAAATGAACTTATTTGAATACACCTAATTACACCATTGGGTTAATGCACATGAGCTGTGGGTTCTGTTCCTTGTTTTGGAAGTAGACAGCAATCCGGTCATCATTTCATTCATCTTCCTACATCCACTTCATCCTGTTCACTGTTACACTGCTATTTTCTCAGATGTACATATATTTATGTAACTAATTCATCTTTTTTTTTCTTTTAAAGTATGTTTGCATATGTATATTTGATATAGTGCTTACCAGTCTGATTCCTTATTGCTTGACACATTTGGTGGATTATGTCTTAATTCTTCTTGTATTTTATGCTACAGGCAGTGACTGTAATAGATTGTTACTAATGAATCTGATATTGGTTTATCAAACATTAAATGCAGCTATTCAATATACTAAATGAAGAGACGTCACAACAACAACAACAACAACAAAAATGCAATATTTCCCAGAAGCATCACCAACTTAGTTAAGGTCATTAAATGCACTTACAAGAATTGCATCCAAGCTCTTGCCCATAGCCTGAGCTTCTGTATCACAATGTAAGTATTAATGCTTATGAAAGATACCTGAAGGGCATTCAGAATTATCACATCATTGATAAGGATCCAAATATCTCAGAATATGGACATTTAAAGAAAAGGCAGCTGTTCCAAACCTCAGTTGCCCTTCTAATTAAAAGAATGAGTACATGTTGGTACATACGAAAAACAAAAACTAAGCATAGTTGCATTTTACTCAGAGCAATACTTTTCAGAAAAGCCAGTGCTAGTGAATGAAAATTTAGTACATCAAAAGAGAAAATGTGTTTAGTGATGCCATTAGTGGTGTCAGACTTAGTGTCATTAATTCTCTTTCGTTCTTACATATTATTAGCTCCGAAAGGTATAGAGAGAAAGCATATCTCCAACTATGCAAATGCAGTTTACATTTACAAATGTAAGTGGGAGCCATTTAGCATGATAGGCCTGGGTTTGGTTCCCTTAGCCTCTTTTTGCTTACAACAAGACTCCTGAATAAACCATTTATCCAGACAGTGTTCCAATGCCACCCCTAAAAACAGACACTGGCATGCAATGGTCTTAGCTGGTTATATGCTAGTGTTGCACTTAAGGTGTCATGAATTGTCTTTATTTTCTTCAACAATCTGTTGCACACAGGTTATTTATTGGTCAGGGGACACTATCCGTATCTTTCTCTTTATGCAGTAAAGCTTTGAAGATTTGCACTGAAGAATATCCTTCACATTCATGCGCAAAAGTTTATATTCTTGAGCTCATACAAATTAACCTGAAAGAGAAATTAGATTAGAATGTATTGTCACAATCTGTTGCATAGTATTGTTTTCCTATCAAGTCATATTCTCTGAGTGAATAATTGGTTGCATACAAGTTATTTTTGTTTTCTCCGTGAAGTGACTTTATGAGTCATGCTGCACTAACTTTCTAACATTTCTTAAGACCTAAATGGCATTTACTAAAGTTTGACAATGAGTTCACTGAAGTGTCATTTACTTTCATACTCGCTTCTAAACAGCAGTGGTGACATCATCTGAAATATTTTCTGTTGTCATTGTGTTGCCATGGATGTGTTCACCATAATGATTAGAACCCTTTAAAGCAATTGTACAGTCATTATCTTAAGCAGCTCATAAATTCAACACTAAAGGAATCTTATAGTTTTTGGGTTTTACTTAACAAAAAGGACAAAACTGCATGCTATACTGAAATGTCCCCATTTAATGTTCTTATCTGTGGGAATCTATGGGGCACAGCCTAGTCGTTATGCATAATTCAGAGAGGTACAAAAACAAATTGCATGCATGCTATGAGAAGTTATGAAGTCTTTTTGAGATTGTTGTCACATAATATGAGTATTGAGTATAAATCCTCCACAAAACTCAAGGGTAGTGCCTGCCATCATTTGGGGTGACATACTTGTAGCAACCAATTAGAATGTTACAGCTGTTCCTTCTTCAGTCTATAAAACAAATCATGCATTTCTTTAATGGAAAAGTCACCTTCCAATCTTCCACCTAGATATCCTGTTGGCCGGGTATCTGGGGAGTGGGTACTTGGTCAGGTATCTGGGAAGTGGGTACTTGGCTTGGATAGTGTTGGACTAAAGACCTGAGGCCCTGATTACTTGGTAAATGTCAATTTACTTTTCAGTTTTCAACTATTACAGTTTAACTGCTGATGTTATCTGTATCTGTGTGCCTGATTCTTGTTGTCTATGTCACTTTATTATTATTTTAATATTGTATAATACCTCTCAAGAGTGTTCCTGATTATGAGGAACATTCCCCATTTTCAGTCATAAAAAGCCTATGTTCTTCGCAGTTCCACACAGAAAGGGTCTGTCACGGCTTCAGTGCTATTTATTTACTCATATCCATGTTAGATAATACTAAATCATATCACTTCATCAAAAGAATGTTTTATAAGTTTAACTGTTGTGCGAGCTTCCACTGCAATTTCAGCAATGATTTAATACAGGCACCCAAGAGTTTCCTTAATGGGTGGGAACTCTGACAACTGGGAACTGGTGTTCTTGGGGGAACTTTACACTAAATGGTGCAAATAATTATAAATGAGATAGATAAAGACCATGCTCCATAACTCTTAACTGTACAGATTTTTCCAGAATGTCCAGATTTTTCCTCATATTTTTGTCAATTTTTCATAAAATTGTGGTTTTCTAGCAAATTAGTGGCAAATCATTCAAGATTGAAGTTAAAAAATAATGACTTCATAGCCTTCAAAAAAGTCATGCTAATGCAAAACCTGTTATTCTATCAACTTTCTAAGTTTGTAAGAGCAATATGTAAAAAATTGTCCCTGGGCCTTTGTCCCACTTTTACTTATGGTTTTGTCCAGATTTCTTGCTCTATGAGGTTGAGAGGTATGCCACTGTCTTACAATTGTTTTAGAACATATATTATTAGCAGATAAGGAAATAAACAGCCACACCATTTAGAAACGTGAGCAGGAATAAGTTAGACCGAATTTCTAAAACTGAAGAGAAAGGGAGGGAGAGTGTATGCAATTCTGTAAAGAAAACTGATCAGAGCCGTCTGAGTGGAGCATTTCCACTACATTATAATGTAATACTTAATAAGCTCTGCTGGGTTTAGATTTGTTATCTGCATGGTTGTAATGAATTGCAACGGCCTTTTTACTACCCCCATGAGGATATGTTCAGATGTAAATGCAGAAAAGTCCTCACATTTACATTAACTGCTGAGGTGTTTAAACCACAATTTGGGAGTGGTGCATGAGCATAACAAAAACAGCATGCGTACCCCATGTAAATAAACGGCACTCTGTATAAATAAAAGTGCCCAAACAGCAAACCCACTCACAAGTTTATCTTAACTCGTTGCTGGGTTTCAGTCTGGGGTACTTTCACAGAGGACAAAAGCTGTCCAGTCATTTACATGTATAACAGTCAACCTAAATAGCACACATTTACAAAGCGTTTTACTTATATACCTGTCTGATCAAAGCATTTTAATGATTCCTGTTGTTTTCAATTTCGTTTCTATGATAATTGACTTGATTAAGAAAAAGACACACACAAAAAGATTAAAACGTTATAAGTTCAAAACCTAAAGAAAAAGAAATGTATCCTTATGTAAGGGTAGCTCAAAAAGTTATGAGTAACGAAGTAATACTTTTATTCATTGATATCTTAAGGCGATCATGGCCTCAGACAAGTTTCCAGTTACTGGGTCTGGAAGGAAAGGTTGACTTATTTTGTCCAGTCCTACTGATGCCAGTAGCACTTTGGTACTTAAACGGGCAGGCATAGAGAACTGCACTCTGAACTTTTTGATATTAGTAAACACAGCCTGGAAAACCAAGCTGCCTCAGAATTGTGCTGTTATTATGGTTATGTCTGTGATGCTTGTTAGCATTAGTTAATAAGTATGTTTGCACCTGTTAGGTCTTAACTTCTTCCTCAGTCACTTGCAAACATGCACTCGAAAAGTCAAATTATCCCTCTACAGATGCAATGAAAGTAAGAATAGTTACAAATGTGACTGTCATCCAAATACTAATGGAGAAAAACGGTAGTGTAAAAAAAGCCTGGTAAAAGTAACACCGCCACAGCCCCACCAATAATAACGGAAGTACTAGTTGTAATAATAACCGTGGCGGTAATTGTAGTAGTAATATTATAATAACGGTGGTGATAATGGTAGTGGTAATAGCATTAATTATACTAATAATACAGATAATAATAATAATAATAATAATAATAATAATAATAATAATATTCATAATAATAATTCGAACAGTAAAAAAAATACAAAAACCTACAGTGTAACTCCTGACTGCTTTCTTTCTACAATTTCAAGGTAAATCCGTTTCATCTCTCAAATATACAGCACAACTGGCGAGTACTTGGAAAACTTAAGGTGCCATTATAGTGCTAGTCTCTTGTAAAGTAAATGGCATGCCAAGAACGCATGTTTGTCGCAGATCAAAATTACTGTATCAAATAATGATCATGTAATTAAGTGTACACAAATCCATATAATATGTCGCTTGTATTCTAAACAATATTAATTTTGTTTGAGCGCGAATGCCCTCAGCCCTGACAAAAACAATTATATTTAATCACTGTTCAACCAACCGTGGGGAAGGTTCAGAGCTGCTGTTGACAGAATCTCCCCTGGGTCATTACTAGCCCAAACTATTTAGGCCAAGCCAGTCACGCAGTTTAGACGCTCAAAAATGCATACATACATAAATTAAAATCTCTAACTGTAGTTCGGAACCTTCTGTCACCATAATGTGGAGCGCTACTTCTCGCAATGAGGAACAAATGGGCAAAATAAGGCGCACTTACTACCAAGTTTGTATCGGAAACTCACAGTATGGTTAACAACTGATACAAATGAGTGCGTGTGCGTGCGTGTGAATATATATATATATATATATATATATATATATATATATATATATAAAATATAAAATACTCTCTCTCACACACACACACCTATGTGTGTATATATATATATATATATATATATATATATATATATATATATATATATATATATATATATATATATATATATATATATATATATATATACACTTAACAAAACAGGTACGGTTTGAAACTATGATAACCTGGAAAAAGAATCTTTATGGAGGAACGTAGGTTGTATCTATGTATCAGGTAAAAAATTCTTAATTCATTTTTAATTAAGTATGGCAAAGTAAAGTAACTTAATTTTGGAAAAAGCAACTGTGTTTTTGGTGAAGTTTAACGTTTCTTCCTTATTTATGGAGGCAACTGAGTACTTGTCCCTACCCAAACAAGACTTCTAAATTTTGTAGACTGTTCTTTTTAATTTGTATTTTATTTAATAAACACTAAATCCACTACGTGGATTACTCTGGCGAAGAAGCTTGTAAAACTTTATATGACATTATCATTTTCCTGTGAATGTTTCAGAAAACGCAAGCAGTTCCATACCTGAAACCTGAATCAAATTATTATGTTATAAACTAATACACATAAAATTCTACTACATCATTTCTATTTTGTTATCACAGTGAAAATAAGTCTTTTGCACAGTTGGCAGTTTGGTTTATATCACAGGATCTCACATCTCACTAAGAAATACCCTACGTTTAGCATTTGAAAAGGTGGCAACCTTACTTACAAGCAAGCCAGAAAGTTCCAGATGTTGGCCCTTGCCATTTAGGTGCCCCTTTCTTACCCACAGGAGAACACTGATCTTCATACTTATTCGCAATGAGACTTACCCAATGACTGCACATTATAAGCCCTGCATATTTATGTCTCCATTATAAGACTCCATCTAGCACGAAATAAAGTACAATTTCACTCAGATGAGCAACATTTAACATTTAAACAGAAACGTTTAACTAGAAACGGTAGCATAAAATAAGGGTATTAAAACAAAAAAAAAAACATTTTTTGTGTGTCCTGTGAAATGTTATATAATTTTTAAAGTGTGAAGGTTTGTCAATGACTTGCATGTGTACAGGAAGCAAATTAATTTTAAACAAACTTAAATCATTTCAAAAAGCCCATGATCTGTATAAAGTTCAACTTTATGATATGTTACTATTTGGAAAGGGATTTTTTTCAATTCAATTATATATTAGCTTGCCCTGGATTTATTATGAGGTGGTCATGAAAAGTACATTTTACTATTGAAATGCACCGGATACGAAAACAGACCTTCGTCGCATACCTCCCAGCTGTCCAGATATACTCAGAATATCCAGGTTTTTGTATCAAATCGATGAGGGTTGAAATCACTACATAAAGGCACAATTTAGTTTCAGACTTCATATCTTTCAGGAAATACATACTAAGGCAATACCTGTATTTCTAGAAACCTTCTAAGTTTATCAGAGCAATATTTAAAATGTATCTTTTGTCCAAATGTTTTGGGTCGGGAGGTGGAGAGGTATATCGTATACTTGATTGTGTGCGCCATACGCAATCGACATGGTTTAAGTCATGATTTAACGGACTTTTAGGAGGGACCAAACTGCACATAGTGCAGTCACAGTTATTGCTCAGAATGACTGCCCTGGTTTAAATACACAAAAAGACAAACCGGTGCTAGGGTGGGTTTCCGTGTACATCCTTTGCATGTTTTCTCGATACTTAAATGCGTTGTAAGTGTGTTATAACAGTTAGGGCGAGTACTATCAGACCAGTGATGTGTGTCTGGACGGGAAGCTGGAGAGTTTTTTTCAAAAGATCTACTGTCACCTTCCTCGATTAAATGCACACATTTCTTCCTAAAGACGCGTTTAAATAATTCTGACGCTGGAACATCTGTCGCCAGCAACCAGTACCACTGGGATGTCTTTTACTACCCCCAACACACACACACGCACACACACACACAGAGCATAACTCTCAACCGTCCATCTCCAAAATTAGGAACATTACCTTTCATAATGTGGGACAGATAGGCAAAATGTGGAACACTCACTAACAGACTACTAACAACTTCACCTAGGAAGTTCATAGGATGGTTAAAATGTCACGTTTTTAATTATACACTAGTACTTTTAATTAATTAGTATGATTCAGTTCTATTTACTATGGATATAAGTTATAAATTGCTAACAACGAATGGGCGACAGATCCTTTCAATGTGGAACTTCGAAGAACATGAATATTTTAAGACCCAAAATGAGGAACACTCCTCTTGATAGGGTACATTTGAGAGGTATGACAGAGTAATAAGTGAAATCTCTAAATTATAGGATTGCACTGATATATCGTATGGGAAATATGTGTAAGACTTGAAATAATCAGTTAAATGCACGAGAAATAAAAGTGTTTTATGAACATCCTTGAAATATGACAAAAAATGACGGACGATATATTTATAACTATAAACAAACTTTCTTTGCATCCTGCTCTCATTTTTGGCCCATGAATTTGTTAGGTATTATACATTTAAAAGAAAACATTTTAGCCTTTCCTGTGTTAATGTAGGAAATACAGCTACCTCCTGTCCCTCTTTTGATATGCAGTAAAGATTTATGATCCGTGTCCAACTTTGGAAGAGGAGGAAGCATAAAAACTGACTACTTACTGTCTTTTAAATATTGATCAAATCTATTATTGCAACCCTTTTACTTTCATTTGGTACAGAACAACAAACAAATGTGAAACCATTTTTAACCAGCGAGCGTAAAAATCGGAAGTTTTTTTGGTTCAGTTAGCAACTTTCCATATCTAACAGGGTGGCCACGCAAATGTTGTAACTACGAATGTCATGTATTCTGATGTAAAATGTATATGCTGTAGCATCTATTAGGTAATATGGGGATCAAACCCACTGACAGGGCGGCCAGAAAGATCTTTTTTTGTAACCCCAGCCTCAAAATTCAAAGCGCGACCACCGCACTGCACCCACAATTCGCATTTAAAATGTACACATGTCCCATATATATATATATATATATAACTTTTTACACCTAAGTGGTTTTGCATTATTTTCAGCCAGTTCCCCTTAACTAAGTAAACCCTCCTGTGTAGGTATTAGTTCTATGCATATACCACTCAAGGGTCATGATTTATGCATAGCGTTATGAGTTTGGCCCTCATATTTAGTTTTGTTCCTCATATATTTACTGAGGTAAATAAACCTGTTTACAGGTGCATACCTATTAATAGCCTGTACAACCACTCCTTAGCACCACGTAAGATCTGTGTTGTGAAAATTGAGAAAGTGCCCCTTTCGGTCCTTTGCTGTGATGTTTAAAGGCCAATGTTATGATTTGAATGTTTGAGACAGAAGACTGTCTTTTGGGCTTTAAAATATATTACCTTCACGTCTGAAACCTAGATGGGCGATGAAATATGAAATTGTTAAGGCAAAGCACAATACTTAACAAAGGCTATGAAAAAATAACCTGGTACCTGCGCGCCTACACACAATTATACCAAGCGGTGCAAAAGTGAGCAAAGTTGTGTTTGTAAAGCACCACCCTGATCACCGCGGCAGTATTTAAAACCCACGAAGGTTACTAGGAAAACCAGTAGATATTTTTCTTTGCCAAAATCAGAGGACATAGACAGGTAAATCACTAGTCGGGCAATGCCAACCAACACAACGAATTTAAAAATAAGTTTATAAAACAAGATGCATTTCCCTCACTTAATACCGGGCGATCATGCTGCATAAAACTAGAGTGGCTGCCAATGGATGGTGGATACTTAGAAAATAGAGCAAATTGTTTTATATAATCGTCCCATTTATAGTTCCACTCCCAGAGCATCAGATAACAAAACAAGCTGACAACACTGCGTTTAGTTTTTGTAAAATGTATTCATTTGTTCTGCTGTTCAGAAATTTTTAAAAGCGTGACAATCTTCATTAATAAACTAAACTCATATGCGCCAGAGTGATTATTTTATGTAGATATGTTGGAACTATTTACAGTTAAAAAATACAACTAAACGAAATCAAGGAACAAAAATTTACAAAATGGTACAAACTTGAAAAGGGTGGTCAAACAAAACACAGTACACAACTTACTATAAATTAAAACCTTGCGTTTGCGACCCGCACAGTGATTAGAGGTCCAGAAACATTGATAAAAGGCGCTAAAACAATCAGAGTGATTTTTATACGGTTTGGATGAATCCAAACGAGACGTAGTCAATTTACAAAATTGTAAACATGTTTTAAGTTCTGACCAAATGTCCCTTTTCCAACTTCTGAAAAAAAGTTGGTGTCCTTTTTTTATTCAAAAAGATGAAAAGGCTTCCTTTATACGTAATATTTCAGTGTTTGTAAAGCTTCTCGCCTTCTGTGCTTAAACTTCACAAAAGTAAATGCAATAGGCATAAAATCTTGTGCTCTTTGTAGGCAGGGCGATGGCCCAAAGTGTTTGTCACAAAGCAGCGGTAGGGCTCCTGGTCTGAAAGTCATTTAGCAGTTGTCAGTTTTTACGCACACATTGTCTTTAGATGTGGGTGAGGGGCACCGTTCCCGCCGTGGCGGTGGTCTGATAGTGCTGGTGCACACTGTGCAATCTGCTGCTCTGTAAAGCTGAGTGGTCTGTGCTGTCTCCCCCAGGGGGCAAATACATGCTGATCATGTCACGCAGGTCCCCCAGGCAAGCCCGCTGCGGATGGGAAGTGATGGTCGGAGGTGGTGAGCTGGGTTCCGTCTTGACCACTGAGCCCATAGATGGAAGGCTCATACCTGTTGTGCTAGGTTGGCTATAGACAGGAGACATGCTGTAGGTGGAGACTGGACTCATGTAGGTCTGAGCGGTGGACATCATAGGAGTGTACTGCAAGCTAGTCATATCATAGCGGTGCATTTGTTGAAGCTGGGGGTTAGTCATGGTGGGATGCTGAGTATAACCGAGCTGATCTTGCATCAGGGAATATGCCCCATTAGTCCATCCGTTCATGTGGGCATAAGCGTCCATCCGCTGACCCACCCCGACCCCAACAGCACTACTCACTGCGCTGGCTCCTGGAGTAAGAAGTCCACTGGGTAAAGAGTATTTGTCCTTCTTCAGAAGGGTCTTGGTTTTTCTTCTTGGTCTGTATTTATAATCCGGATACTCCTTCATGTGCAAGGCTCTCAGACGTTTAGCTTCATCAATGAAAGGTCTCTTCTCTGCGTCTGTCAGAAGTTTCCAGTCTGCTCCAAGTCTTTTGCTGATTTCGGAATTGTGCATTTTGGGGTTTTCCTGTGCCATCTTTCTTCTCTGACCTCTGGACCAAACCATGAATGCATTCATGGGCCGTTTCACTCGCTCTTGGTCTGTCGTGTTGCTGTTTTTGCCGTTGCCACCTGTAACCGTGGAGCCTTGCGTCCCTGTATTTGCCTGGGGGACTGGGCTTTTAATGTCCGTTTCCAATAAGCTGTACATGTCAGCTGTATTGCTGTTTTGGTCCCTCGGATGAAACATGTAGAAGAAAAAAGAAAGAAAAGGTCCGAAAGGAAACTTGAGATACTTGTTTCAGAAGCAGCTGCTTTCTTTAGTCTGCCCGACAAAAGCTCTGTGCCAAAGTTGGGCTCTGGGTCCCTTGTTAATAGCAACCTCCCCCAAAGGCTCGAGACTGACAGGCTAGAGATCCCACAACGAGAACCAATCAGCAAGCGGCGTGAGCCGCCCGCTACCGCCCCTCGCCGTCAGCAGGGCAGCTCCACTTGCAAACTAGTTAAGCCCACTTCTTTGGCCATGCTTTTGGGGCGTATGCTGCTACTTCAGGCTTCTCTGTAGAATTACTTGTTGTGTTAATTGAACTATTATCAGCTTCTTTCATAGTCAAAGCTGCCGCATTACAATCCTGTTGCAAACAATGGCACTCCTGAAGAAGGAGCTTGGACAGGAGGCGAGTTATTTTAAACTACACCTGCTTGTTGACGGTTCTGTTCTTTTTTGTTGTGGGATTCCGGTTGCATACCAACATGTACAAAAAGCGCTCCCTCCAAATACATGTTATTAGTTTAACAACAGTCACGAATCACCCAGGGTGAGTATCATCTGCATCGCAAAGCGCCATACAATATTTCCTTAGGCAGCCATGCATGCATTTAACTTTCCTTTAACGTCAGTTTAGTTCTATTGTTTCCAGAGTGCATCTCTCTGCCTATCAACTGCTTTTAACTTTGCAAAATGCCCCTGATTTTTTGTCTAGATTTCTGTCCTGCCCCACGTTAAAATAATTTTCTGGTAAATCAGTGAGTATTACAGTCAGTTAACAATGTCAAGTATTAAAGCGTCGTACTTGGTATTGTACAGAAAATGCATATTGATGGAAATCCTGGACTTCTGTTATCCCTTTAAGTAACTTAGTATGAACTTTAAAAACTGTCCCTGATTTTTTTGGGCCTTTGGCTCTCATTGTGTCTGGCTTTGTCCAGAATTCGTGAGCAAAGTAGAGTTACGTTCCGCAATGCTGACAGTAGCCCAAAGGGGGTTAATGTGTAGGCATGTGTCCCTAAAACAGAACATTAAATGGAATTGCAAACAAGGGAGCAGAGAACATTGCATGCAGCTCAGAGCAAACTGCGAATCTAACGCAGAACATGTGTGAAAAAGACCTGCGTGCTTCTATTTGATTAGGGCTCACAGAGAGCTAACTAGATTTGAAACTGGGGTACATCAAAGTATTTATTTTACTGGACTACTAGAGCAAAGTACTACATCTGCAAATCCCACGTGTGGATTCTGCTTTACATAAGAACAGCAAGAGTAAAGCACCGACAGCCGACAGGGTTCCACGAAGTTAAAAAAGTCAAATGAAGTGCCAAAGAAATGCCATCGTCATCTAAATGGTAGAACTTGGTAAACCATACCCACGGCCATTGCAAAGGATACAACTTCACTTTTTATTTTTTTGCCAAAATAAAAGCCCATTCTTGCTGCATTTGTATTGATTGTGCTGTTTCGTGTGGGTGTTTCAGATACAAAATAATTACTTTTTGCAACTATTAAAGGAAACTTAGGAAATAATAACTGTTCAAGTAAGGACTGTCTCGTGCAATGGGGGGACAGGTGGTGACCCTATTGTGTGTGTGGGGGAGGGTCTTTGTGTGTGAGAATGTGAGTGTACGTATGGTTATGCTGCCAGGTTCAGAGAGCAAGGGCCACCAAAGTGAGCTGTGGACAAATTATTTAATTTTGTCGATTTAGTTTCTGAACATGTTTAGGTTCATAGGTCAGTACTAGGCTAACTACCTTTGCGAGTCATTTTAAGCCTAGCCAGTTATCCCCTGTGAGATTCAAACCCTGATCTTTGTGTTTGTAAGGCAAACACCTTAACCATTAGGCCACCCTCCCAACCGAACCTCTTTAAGTAACAGAGGGCTCTGGGTCCTTGGGAAAAGAAACCACCCTGCACGATTTAGTTCTAAAATGCAGTATTCATTCATTGCTTCATCTGCTTTACCCAGCTCAGGGATGGATGGGTTGGGGGCACAAAGATGAACTGCACATTCGCAAGCGCGCATACCACCAACTATGAGGACTTCCAAATTGCCCACATCGCGTTTCCGGGACGTAGCAGAAAACCAGTGCACTCCACAAAAGCTCAGACAGAGGGGGGAGGGGGGCTTGCAGACTCCACGCAGAAAGCATCCGTCTGGGAACCGAACCTAAACCGCTGCATCCATGTATCACACAGAAGCAGACTTCTCAACTGTCCCTCTTTTGGTTCAAAAAATTGCTCCGCCCTAGAGTTACCACCTGTCAGTCTTTGTGAGAGACAGTCCCGCTTTGGGCAGTTGTGTCCTGCAAAAAAAAAAAAAAAAAAAAAAAAAAACTAAAAAATGGCAAATTCCTGAGATTTTAAGACAAAATATATTTATTAAGTTTTCTTTAATAGTTGCATAAAACAGTTATTTTGTATGTGGAACACATACATTTATATGAAATAGCATAAGCAATTCAAATGCTACAAAAATAACCACTTATTTTGGCAAAAACTGAAGTTCTGTCCTTTGCACTGGCTGGCCATGGGTATGTTTTGTCCTGCAAAATCTCACATTCCTACAAAAAATGTCCCGCTTTGGGTATTTGAAAATGTGGCAACCTTACCGCCCCTATTATCTGTCTTACTGGCTACGAGCTGCACTTACAATAGTCAGAACTGTAGATTTGTTTAATTTCAGAAAACTCGTGCTAATTAAGTTAATTCTGCTTTTTTTTATTCTGTCAACGTCTCAAGTTAATAGTATTTTTTTAAGTGTGCCTGGTCATCCATGATTATTTCTGGATTTCGCCCTGATTCTGGAGGCAGTTGATAACTAAATAATGTGCAGATACCAAGGCATGGTCTCAGTAGGATGCCTGCTGTATGTGGACACCCTCAGAGAGGAGCTTTAAGGTGGCCTGGGCTTTATGGTTTGTCCTTACACAGGAGGATCGTTCTGTGTTTGAGAACTGAATGACCTTCTAAACAACTGGGCTTTCTTTTCCAACACCAATAGAGATGTGAGGTGAAGGGCAGCAGGCTCAGACACTTTATCAGCCGCTGCACATTGCCTTACCACTGAAACATTGTGGTCCTCATTGGAAGTTTTGTTTCGTTAAAAGTCTGACTTAGCGAACCTAGAACCCCAGCTGCGCGCTTCTTTATGACTGGAAACTGTATACAACAGACAGTTGTGATTGTTCCAAATAATTACATTAAAGTGTAATTATAATTATAAGGATGCTAGTTAAGTCCTGGTTGCTTGCATTTTGACACTCCGGCCAAAAAAGAAGAGTGAAGTTAAGTACCCAGCGTGACCAGCTTTTCATGGTGAACATTAACAGAATTTGCAAGCGTAAGCAATTGTGTAGCTATGCATACCCGCTGGACTCAAATTAGTATATTTTTCTGAGCACCTCTTGGAAAATGTATTACTCTAAACACAGCAGAACGTTTCGGATTGTCTATGTATGCTAATATTTACAGTATAGACCCATACAAGAGTGGTTATGTGAAAGGAATGCATCTGTAAAACAATAGCCATGTTATGGTTATAAGTGACACCTGTTGAAAATAATGACCCTCTTCCCTATGTCTAAAGGAGTAACATTCTGAGAGCTGAGTATATCTTCACATGATGGGTTGGTGGGTAGTGGAAGGTGCAGCTATTTTACCTCTGAGTACGAAATATACATTTTGGGCTGCACGTCTGAGTGTAAGAGATTCTGATAATGCAGTTACTAAAAACTGCAAGAAAAACTCAGCTAAGCTAGAGTTTTCACTGTGTGATACCTTAAACCTTCTGTAATAGAGGCCTATGGGAATGCAATTGACCCCTTAAAGACATCAGGTATTTCAGCTGCATAGCTTCTGAATGTGCATGAGTTTTACATTTTCTTTTTAAGTCTTTGTGGATACATTCGGTACAATAAATCCAAACCTCGATTGGTTCAGATTCTCATAACGCACGGTAGTACAAATTGATATAACCTGCTGCTGGTTTAATAAGCTTTATTTTAAACAGCAATATGACAAGTGAATGCTACTGATAATTTATCATCTGTGATATGATGTCAGTGGTACAAAACGTGAAATGTGTGCGTGTATCAGGTTCTTTCTTTTGACTCACTTGCTAGACAAAGTTTTGTGCGTATGGCGCTTTAATTGCAAGACAAATAAGCACAGTTACACATGCAATGAATAGTTGACACCTTTCTTAACAGGACAAAGTGATGTCAGAACTGTGTGAGTGTGATATCATGGACTGGATCACAGTTACAAGGTTTAGTAAGTTTAAGAGTGGGGAGGGTGGCCTAATAGTTAAGGTGTTTACCTTACAAACACAAGGTGCGGGGTTTGAGTCTCACAAGGGATAATTGGCTAGGCTTAAAATGGCTCACAAGGGCAGTTAGCTTAATACTAATCTATGAACCTAACACACTCAGATGTATACAGTCTCATAACCGATGTCTGAAGTGAGTTAACTAACAGGATGACAGCGCTATCATAATACATATGGATTCCTAGGGCACATCAGCTTTCAGTAACAACATTTTATACATTTCAGAGTGTTTGCTAATAAAGTGATGCCTCTCATTGTTTATTTGCCTGTCGAAATCCCATGTTTCTCTATGAAGATCCCCAAGACAGACACCCCTATAATAATAACTTCTTTTTCGTTTTGGCCCATTGAGTTTGCAGTATAATGGGACACACAGAAGGTAATGGAGGACATTGGGTAAAAAGATACAGTGGGTATTCTGAGGCACTGTGCTTTGGATGGATGTTGTAGTAGCTGAAAGGTTCAAAGAAAAGAGGGGAAGGTAATGTTTTTTTAATTGGACATAAGAAGAATATTCGCTAAGAATAGGGGTGTTTAAAGTCTAAAATATTTAAGATTTGGGGAACAATGTGATAGGTGCAGTTTTATGGGAAAGCACAGGATATGGGCAGGGGGTTAGAAATGGAGGTGCATATGAAGATTCCTTATAGGTGGTATCTTACCACATGAGGAATGGAGAAAAAGAGGCAGAATGGACCACAGGGGTTGCTATAACTGATGTGACTGTGGACCTGTGAGTGTGCAGATTTGTGAAAATAAAGGGAAGGTATGGGATTGCTTTCCTTTGGGGATCCAAGGAAAATGGAGGGGTGACAATGGAGTAGAATATGGCACTGCATTTAAGAGCGAATTGGCCAAAGTGCGGGTATTCAAGACATGTAAAGTTGGAGAAAATTAGGGATTGGATTAGGAAGCAATATTTTGATTTCTTGGATTAGGTGGTCAGGAGGGCACAGACATGCAGGAGAAGGTTTTGTTGCAATATTTCCAGAATCTTCTAGGATGGTGTCTACATAGGAAAAAGTTAGAGGAATGATTTTGTTTTTTTTATTTTTTTCTCCTCTGTGTTTGTTGATCATTAAAAATCCTCTCATGGGCTCATTCTCAGAAGATGGGGATTCCACCTGCACCTGATGAAGAGATGACCAGAGGTATGAGTCACCCAGATGGTCATGGAGGTGTATGAGTACTGTCTTCTGTCTGTGTGTCTGTCTGCCAGTCAACAAACAGCATCTTTTCCCCAATGTCCTCATGGTCTGTCTTCACTACCTTCAGAAGTACGGCCATTTGTGTTTCAAAATGGACCCTAACTGTCCTCAAACTAGGCAACACTACTCCCCAGTTGCAGCCCTCTATTGTTTAGATGTCTCAGCTATGGAGGAATTTCCATGTATCTGTTTTGTCCCCAACTCCAGTGACTGATTTGTACTCCCACATCACAGCACAGGCCTCCTGTAATCTCTCAACATACCCTCCAACTGTCCCTGAATTTGCAAAATGTTACTGGCTTTGTCTCATATTTTTGCCCTGCCCCTCATCACATTTTTGATTTTCTTGTAAATCACTGAGGATTACATTCAGTCAATAATTACAGACATTAGTGTTTCACACTTCCTGTTGTTCAGAAAACACAAATTGATGCAACCTCCTTGTCCTATTAATATTTTAAGTGAATTAGAGTAATATTTTAAATATGCCTCTGGTTTTGGGCTTTTGCTGCCTTCTCCATTATTTTAGTTTTTTTCCAGAATCCTTGAACAAAGATGTTGAGGCATGCCTCCCTGGATGAGTGGAACCGTTTGTGCCACTTCTCTCCCCTCAGGTAGCTGATGTGTAAGCCACTCATTTCCCATTCTCTGTTACCTGACTGTTCTGGCACCAGAGGCACAACCTGAAGCCAGGACACCTGAGTCACAGTCACATCTTTATTGCTCCATGCCACAGAGACAGGGCACATCAGTGGAGAATGTTTTCATGATATACAATGTTAGTCAAAAAAGCAAAGCCAGCACCATGTAAACATATCCAACCTTCTTTTATTGTGGCAACACCATCAAATTCAGACCAGTTTCGGCAACCTTGCCTTCTTCAGTGATAAATACAAAAGCACAAATCACTGTTCCTTATACCATGATTAATAATCACTGTTACTTATACCATGATTAATTATAATTACACCATGATACATCAGCATTTAAAGCAACAGCAACCTCAAATTGCCAGGAATGTAGTCAAACACATATATTACAGGTGGTCATTAAACCCTGGAGAAAACAAACCCCCCAAGTTTAATGATACAACCCCTCTCCTTTTTATTTAATATTACATGCCATCCCAGTTTGTTTGTCCTGTCCCCCCATACTTTATCAATAATCATGAAATGAAACTTAGCATTACTGTGTTTAAGTGTATGCTTATATAGGGCATTTGATGTACGTTTATTCTGGATATCACTAAAGTGTTCAGATACACAGACCCGCATAGATCCCAAAGTATGTAAGTTACATCTTTTTGTCACAAAATATTGGTGATATATTATCTGGTAGTAAGGCAAAAATGAACTGTGGTTATAGCATCAGAGAACATTATAAATCTCTGTAAGGGCCTGTGGATTTGTGTTCAGGAGTGGACCGGAGAGTCGTGTATGTTGGGTTTGATACTCAATGTTTTGTATTGGCAATATATAGTTCAGCGCTGCAAAACCTTGGTCGCTTGAACAATTTTTTGAGACATCTTTGTGGCGATATAAAATAACTGCCAGAAATTTAACTGTTGTAGTTATCGACCACTGGATGAGCAGAATGTGGACATAATAGTTGTTGATATGAAGAAGATGAGCTGGAAAGGCTTGTCTGAGTTCGGGACTGATATATTAATTGATTTTTTCTGTGTGAAAGGTGTTGCTGACACATGACCCTATTATTAGTAATATTGAGATGGAATTTGGTCACTATATGAGGGAATCCTGACCACTTCGGTTGGAAATACATACAATAACTTGTATTTTGGTCCGTGAAGTTGATGAAGTTATATCGTTTGGAAGGGACATACCAGACAATATATAGGTTTGGTTTATGGACAAATTTTGGACAATGTATTTCAATTATAGTATTTACACATGGTGTAACACAGTTGTGAGTTTATTACACTACAGCTGGTTGTAAGGCAATACTGAGGCCTAACAATAGTGTAACTCATAAAGATCTGTGCAAAGTATTTAATAACATTATTAGTTTAAGTAATGTATGGGCAAACAAATCACTGTTATGTTAATTGCTTCCATATGAATATTGATGTTATAGGGGATGATCAAATTTTGAAAAAAACTTGTATTAGGTGGAAGATTTTTCAATTGCTGTGAAGATCATATTAGTATAAGTGTTTGTGATACTTACCAATGCAGTATATGAATGCATAAAGGTGTATCCTTGTGGAACTACTCAAGCACATATAAGTTGTGTTATACTTTGGGAGGTAATATTGAGATTGCTTTTGAGATGGATCTGGTGACCATATTGCAAGGCTTGTCTGCTGACAAGCATGATTTACATGTTTTTGGATTAGATAGGTCTGGGGAGTGAAAGGCTGATACAAGTGTCCATAATGTGCTTGACCAATGTGTGGATTTATTTAGTAAACTAACTAAGGGTATGACTAATTTACATACTAACTTTGGCATCTGAAATTATTCAAAGGCCATCAGGCTACGAATATTGCACTGAGGCCTTAGGGTTCGGACAGCACTGTATGTGAGTGTGGTAGGAATATTGCACCGAGGCCTTAGGGTTCGGACAGCACTGTATGTCAGTGTGGTAGATGATACACTGACTCAGGAATGGGCACAATGACAGCAGGATGCATCAGTGACTTTTGTCATTATTTTGTCTTCATACTATGAGAGAATGGTTGACAAGAACTGTGCAGATGTACAACAGGTTTGTGACGAATTAAAACAATTTGAGGGACAAACCCAATATCAGGTGTGTTTAGCTAAATTGAGCAAGGATTTGTTAGCATTAGAGAAGTCTTTGAAAAATAAAAAAATCCAAAAGTTCAATTGAGATATTAAAGATTATGAGCGAGGGAAACCTTTTGACCTTTGGAAAATTGTCAATTTTTCTGGGGGGGGGTAAAGTAGTTAGAACAAAAAGAAAAAGACCTAGGCCAATTCTCCAGAAATCTGATGTAGAGTATAGCAGTACCTTAGGGAATGATTCATCAGTCATAGATGCTGAACAAGTACTTATTCAGGAGTAACCTATCTCTAAGAAGCAATGGGGTATGGACTACCCTTTAGGTCCAAACGACACAGAGGAGGTAGAAAGCATAACAAACATAAACAATGTACAA
>NC_056749.1:781730822-781733322 GCF_019279795.1 Protopterus annectens
AAAAGTTTCACCAAATAGAAAAAAGTTGTTATATAATACAATGTCCAACAATCTACAAATGATTGATACACTGTTAACACCATAATAACCACATTGGGTTAAAAGTGTTCTGATGGCTTCAACCCCATCATCATGGGGAATGCTGGTAAAAAGAGATACCACGTCCAAAGTCAAAATAATAAATTTGTCAGAATCAAAAATCAAAGTGTCCATATATTCCTTGACTTTAGCTAAAAAATGCCAAGAATCTTGGACAAATGATTCTTGAATAGAAACCAATGGGCCTAAGATAGCATCCAATAAAAGAGAAATGCCCTCTGTGACAGAATAGGGTGAAGAGACTATAGGTCTGAAGGGTGGATTAATAACATTTTTGTGTGTTTTAGGGATCCCAAATAGGACCCCAATTTTGGGATGTTCATTAACACAAAAGTTATACATGTCAAGGGTAATTTCCCCAGACATAAGTGCTTCGTACAAATGGTACTGAATCAAGCGATTTCTTTTCTTAATCTCAATTAGGGAAATAACCTCATATTCTTCTTCATTATGAAGGATATCCAACATTTTTTGTTCGTACAAACTCTGTTCCATTATTACTATATTACCACCCTTATCGCTCTTCATAAACCTTAACAAATGATTTTTATCACAAAGTTGCTGAAAAGCTCTTCTCTCTTCTAAAGTCAGATTATGTTTGAAATAACTTTTACTTGAGAAAACTTTATCTAATTCCTTTAAACAAAGATCTTCAAAAACTTTCAAAGTATGTAATAGTTGTGGATTATAAGTAGATGGTTTTCTCAACACAGTATTGACCTCTGGAACATTGTGCATCAAATAGGACAAATTAAGTTTTCTGACATACTTTTTAATATCGACAACAGTTTTACTGAAGTCGGCTCTGGTTGTAGGGACAAAATTTAAACCCAACCTCAGAATACTTAATTCACATTCAGTAAAAGTTGTATTGGATAAATTAATAATGTCAAAATTGTTGTCGTTAACAGTCAACAACGAACGTCTCATATCTCTTCCCCCGAGGAGTTGGATGATAGAAAAGTCCGGCTCCTTGTAAATATTGTTTTCCTGGCAGGGAGTGGATTCTTCTTCCCTAAAAAAGAAGAAACAGGAAGGTCTCCTATGGACCCACGTGCAGCAGGTTCAGTCCTACTAGCATTACCACAGTCATCAAATTTATTACCAGCCAAATCTTTGTCGCCTGTAACAATAACAAGTTCATTGTCGGTTACCCTTTCAGTAATATGACCCGGATAAATATTACTTTTGTCGACAACAGTCGTTTTTTTAAACACAGGTTCTTTGGATACCATCAATCTGTCTTTATAAGTGTCCAAACCATCAGTCGGTACCGCCGCGTTGGTGTTACGACTATTACCAGCCCCAAAGTTCCTTGTATAAACCCTTTTACTATTGTTGGTAGTATAATTGCTGTTGTTTTTATTATTATAACCAACAATAAAATTATCAAAAACAGTACCTTGCTCATAGGAAGCAATATCACGAAGCAATTTAGAATGCTTCCGATTTGTAACTTCCATAGAATGCTTCTCTATTTCTTCAGTTAAGTTGTTAAAGAAGCCAGCTCTATGACTATCAATTAACGAGCCGTTGATATCGTTTTCTAAACCAGCAATCTCGTCCTTTAACAAACATAGTTTGGCAGTGTTATTCTCCATCAAAAGTTCCAAAAACTTCAGCCCAGCTTCATTGAAAAATTCAACCAAAGACTTGAACATAGCGTCCCCCTTATTGACGCCATTAGGGCATTTAAAAAATCTGAGCCCTTTAGGTATTATTCTAAGTTCTATACACCTTTGGAAATAACAATTTTCTAAATCAATGGATCGGTACCTTTTGAGAAGTTTAACCAGGACGTCGCGCTTCTTGCTGATTCCTTCTTCATTGCACGCATACTGGTACTGCCTAACATCATTGAAGGGGTTAGTAAAATTGTCCAGCAAAGATTTAAAGTTATAATCCGGCACATCACATCTATCCGTCTGTATAACACGGGCTGAGCATACAACACCGGAACGTTCTTTGAAAGTATCCCTTGGATTACCTCGTCCCACGTCGATGGTGTCAACCACAGTATCCATTTCGACAAAGGACCCGGTTGGGCTAGAGGCATTCGCCGCGTTATTACCCGTTTCAGCTCTGCTCACTAAAAACTTCAAAGAGTTTTTAATGTCCATTAATGTAGAAAGAAAAACGTTCTCTAGACCCTCTACAGCTGCACCTGGGGTCGGATGAACAGACAAATTCAGCAAAGGTTCGTCCCCATCTTCAGCCATGGTGAAATAAAACGTACCAAGTAAAAACACAATCACCAGTTCAACCAAAAAAGAAAAACAAGGTGAAGATGAGTAACTGCTTCGGTTTGTATCAATTCTCACACTCCAGAATAAGACCTCAAGCAATAGCGTAGTACCTTTATTAAACGCTTTACAAATGACTTCATCAGAAAATCCATACA
>NC_056749.1:781735822-781738322 GCF_019279795.1 Protopterus annectens
GTCTGCCCCCCAGTACATTAGCAATTTCAAAATTGCCCTGTAAAATCTTCCAATTGTTTTCTATTATGCGTCTAATATCTGGGCTATTCATACTCAAATCCAATGAGCAAACCAACTCGTTGTCCCGTGAATAATTGTCACTATTTTTGTTTAAAAAAGTGGCTCCTTTAAAATCAGCCATATTTAAAATAGCTTGAAACTGTGTCGTTCTTTTATTAACAATCTCGTGCAAGATATTGTTCAATAATAATTCATCATAGCCCCTGTCAGTAAAAAGTTGGATAATAAATTCTAATTCTAAACCAAGATCACATTCCCTAGAGGTCATCCGACATGCCCTAACCAACTGCCCTTTAGGAATGTTCCTAACTGTATGTTTACAATGACCACTTCTGTAATGAAGATAGCTATTAGTGAAGGTACTTTTTCGATGTATGCGACTATGGAACCTATGTTCGATGGTGTCCCACCACAATTGCACATCCAAAAAATTAACTTTTAAACCACTGTCCCCAGCAGTAAATTTCAAAAATTCAACTGTGGAATTTATTTCAGAAATAAAAGAATGTACAGTGTCATTATTCCCCTTTAAAATAAAAAACAAGTCGTCCATAAAACGACAATAAAATGAAATATGAAAGTTGTTTCTTAATTTTTCCAGATGCACTCTTTCCCACCAGGTCATAACTAGGTTAGCATAGGCTGGTGCTGTGTGTGAACCCATTGCCACCCCTCGTTTCTGTCTAAAAAAAGTTTCACCAAATAGAAAAAAGTTGTTATATAATACAATGTCCAACAATCTACAAATTATTGATACACTGTTAACACCATAATAACCACATTGGGTTAAAAGTGTTCTGATGGCTTCAACCCCATCATCATGGGGAATGCTGGTAAAAAGAGATACCACGTCCAAAGTCAAAATAATAAATTTGTCAGAATCAAAAATCAAAGTGTCCATATATTCCTTGACTTTAGCTAAAAAATGCCAAGAATCTTGGACAAATGATTCTTGAATAGAAACCAATGGGCCTAAGATAGCATCCAATAAAAGAGAAATGCCCTCTGTGACAGAATAGGGTGAAGAGACTATAGGTCTGAAGGGTGGATTAATAACATTTTGTGTGTTTTAGGGATCCCAAATAGGACCCCAATTTTGGGATGTTCATTAACACAAAGTTATACATGTCAAGGGTAATTTCCCCAGACATAAGTGCTTCGCACAAATGGTACTGAATCAAGCGATTTCTTTTCTTAATCTCAATTAGGGAAATAACCTCATATTCTTCTTCATTATGAAGGATATCCAACATTTTTGTTCATTACAACCTCTGTTCCATTATTACTATATTACCACCCTTATCGCTCTTCATAAACCTTAACAAATGATTTTTATCACAAAGTTGCTGAAAAGCTCTTCTCTCTTCTAAAGTCAGATTATGTTTGAAATAACTTTTACTTGAGAAAACTTTATCTAATTCCTTTAAACAAAGCTCTTCAAAACTTTCAAAGTATGTAATAGTTGTGGATTATAAGTAGATGGTTTTCTCAACACAGTATTGACCTCTGGAACATTGTGCATCAAATAGGACAAATTAAGTTTTCTGACATACTTTTTAATATCGACAACAGTTTTACTGAAGTCGGCTCTGGTTGTAGGGACAAAATTTAAACCCAACCTCAGAATACTTAATTCACATTCAGTAAAAGTTGTATTGGATAAATTAATAATGTCAAAATTGTTGTCGTTAACAGTCAACAACGAACGTCTCATATCTCTTCCCCCGAGGAGTTGGATGATAGAAAAGTCCGGCTCCTTGTAAATATTGTTTTCCTGGCAGGGAGTGGATTCTTCTTCCCTAAAAAAGAAGAAACAGGAAGGTCTCCTATGGACCCACGTGCAGCAGGTTCAGTCCTACTAGCATTACCACAGTCATCAAATTTATTACCAGCCAAATCTTTGTCGCCTGTAACAATAACAAGTTCATTGTCGGTTACCCTTTCAGTAATATGACCCGGATAAATATTACTTTTGTCGACAACAGTCGTTTTTTTAAACACAGGTTCTTTGGATACCATCAATCTGTCTTTATAAGTGTCCAAACCATCAGTCGGTACCGCCGCGTTGGTGTTACGACTATTACCAGCCCCAAAGTTCCTTGTATAAACCCTTTTACTATTGTTGGTAGTATAATTGCTGTTGTTTTTATTATTATAACCAACAATAAAATTATCAAAAACAGTACCTTGCTCATAGGAAGCAATATCACGAAGCAATTTAGAATGCTTCCGATTTGTAACTTCCATAGAATGCTTCTCTATTTCTTCAGTTAAGTTGTTAAAGAAGCCAGCTCTATGACTATCAATTAACGAGCCGTTGATATCGTTTTCTAAACCAGCAATCTCGTCCTTTAACAAACATAGTTTGGCAGTGTTATTCTCCATCAAAAGTTCCAAAAACTTCAGCCCAGCTTCATTGAAAAATTCAACCAAAGACTTG